>NC_081410.1:478867941-478982941 GCF_030272615.1 Cryptomeria japonica | reverse complement strand
GACTTAGATGGTATATCTTGTATTTATATGAATGAAATTATTGATTAAATGCAATAAAATAGATTATGATGTATTTAGCTTTATAAATGTAATGCAACTAAACACAATTGTATGAGTTCTATCATGCTTATTGTAATCTCTTAATGAAACTTAATTGCTATGATCTTGTCATAATAATTCTATCATGAGTTGGTTTAATCAACCTTTTTGTTAATTTGTTTAATTGAGTAATCTTCGTTGGAAACCCTTTAGGAGTTTAAGGTTAAGTCTTCCGCTTGTACAAATTCTAATGCAATGTTTATCTTATACGTTTATGGATTCAATATTTTTTAAAAATATATATATTTTACACTCTTTTCGAGTGTTTGTAGTTGAATCCTTTAGGGTTTCTTGGTGGGGCATTACAATCGACTCTATACCATTGAGAAAATGATCCTAGACAACATGCATAAAGGTATAGATGACCTATATACTTTTGAGACAAGATATGATTCTTCGTGTCTTATAAAATGATGTGTGTTTTAAAGATTTATCCTTATCAAATAATTGCATATTAAATATCTTTAAATACCAAGACATCGAAACAATTCACAATATCATGTGTAAAATTAGCTTATAATAGTTAGTAATAAAGGGTGGGAGTCTCAAAAATTTGAATTCAAAATTTAAATTTTTGAGTTGAATACTAAGCCACTTGGGATTGATCCTATTTAGCATTTGGATTTTACTTAGGACAAGTTGAAGAGCTAGTTTTGAGACAAATAATGAATGTGTGGACATGGGTGTGAATATAGACTAAAATATGATATGTGAATATCAAATACATGGGAATGTGTATAAATAACAATGTGATAAGGTTAAACATATGAAAATACGTATAAATGAATGTGAAACATACATGGATAAGCATCAAGCTATGAACTAAATTTATCACAACAGTGTTCCATTTATTAATATGTAATTGTATTAAGACACTTCATCAAGATGGACCCAAAACTAAATTGGAGAGGGCATGGGTATGCAAATTTGACCATTGCAATAATTATATAAGTGAAAATTGCACCACTACTTTTTTTTGAGTCAACATTCCAAAATATTTTAAATGTCTTAATATTTGGGAAAATATCTTCATGCCTCCTAAATTTAACCCCCATCTAACTATTCCTCTAACCTAACCCACCTTGCTACCCATAGGTTTTAGTCAACATTCCAAAATATTTTAAATGTCTTAATATTTGGGAAAATATCTTCATATTTAGAAATGAGTCTCCTTTTAATAAATTATTTAGAAAGGAGTCTCAAAAATTTGAATTCAAAATTTAAATTTTTGAGTTGAATCCTAAGCCACTTGGGATTGATCCTATTTAGCATTTGGATTTTACTTAGGACAAGTTGAAGAGCTAGTTTTGAGACAAATAATGAATGTGTGGACATGGGTGTGAATATAGACTAAAATATGATATGTGAATATCAAATACATGGGAATGTGTATAATTAACAATGTGATAAGGTTAAACGTATGAAAATACATATAAATGAAGGTGAAACATATATGGATAAGCATCAAGCTATGAACTAAACTTAGCACAACAGTGTTCCATTCATCAATATGTAATTGTATTAAGACACTTCATCAAAATGGACCCAAAACTAAATTGGAGAGGGCATGGGTATGCAAATTTGACCATTGCAATAATTATATAAGTGAAAATTGCACCACTACTTTTTTTTCCACTCTTTTTGACCTTAATTTTTAGTGTAATACTTTAACATCGAAATAATATATGTTTGTGTAAGAGTTGGTATCTGGGATAAACTTGAATCTCCATTCCATAATGGCCAACCCTTAAATTTTTTGTTTATAATCTTGGACCTTAATCTCATTTTCACAAAATTAAACTTAATCATACTCCCAAGTCAACTTGACTCTAAGTAGTCATTATCATAGACTCAATCACAAAATATTTAAATTTAGATGCTAGGGTGGACAAAGAACTAGATAATTAAGGAAAAAATCAACAAGAGATCATATCATTCACATATCATTGCAAGAGAATCTAGATCAACACATTAGCATTAGAATTAATAAGAATGTATATATAGGCATTGAAAACTAACTTGACATGTCTTCAAACTTGTTTAAACATCATTGAATTATTATTTTTGGGGTTAGGTGATGTCTACTTTATAAATCATGATGTTTGGAGTTTATGATTTTATGTGTAGATAAGAAAACAATATAGTTTCTCCTTAGTACATGAAACAAGTGAACTTAGATACCCATATGTGTTGGGAGAAAAATTATTAACTATTATTCTCTATCTATTTATATTATTATTGCAAGAAGACATGGAGAGAGGAAAAGGAAGAGGGAAGGTGACATTGGAAGATGAAGAGACATGTCTTATAAAGAGATCCTTAATGGGGTTCTTGGAAGTTACATCTTGACTCTTTTTACACAGAGGTGGAAGTTACATACTTATGAATTACTTTTGGTATTTTAGGTGGTACTCTTCATGAATTTGATTTTGGGTTTTTACTTTTGGTATTTGGGTGCCTAGCTTTGGGCTCATGGTTTTGGCCACTAATTTTGATTTTTTTTTTTTGGTTTCTATTTTCTAGAACTATATATATTAGAGGCATGAGATAGAGATATTATAGTTTTTGGTAGGTTTGAGTATTTTTTATTAAGGGTCAAATGGGTTTTGAAGAGACCTGAAACCCTATATACAAGAAGTTGCCACTAGTAGACCATCAACAAACAAACCAAAAACAAGTAGTCAACCCTCATCAAAACAAAAGATGGAAACCAAAAAAATAGAGCAACAAAAAAGAACACCTAGTTTAATTTTTTAAGAGCTTCAATGACTTCAATTTCAAGTTGAGATATGTTCATAGAAGTCACGTCCTTTAGATCTTGAATAGATTGATCAACCATCTTATTTCAATGAGCTCTAGTATGAGTATTGGGTCCCTTACCTTCTTCCTAAAGAGACTGCTTCCCTTTATCAACCACATCAAGGTCATGAAATGGGATTTAGATTCCTACATCTTTTCAAATTTTTCTGTCATGGCTATAATGCTCTCAACACTATTCTTGATGACCTTATAACTAAAATTGATCATAGTGATCAAATTGTCATTATGCTTTTTATAGTTAATTTATAGCCTCAAAATTCTATCTTCATAATCTATCTTCATGAGCTCAATATCTCTAACTTCCTTTTGGAGAGAGGCAACCACGTTTTTACCTTCCTTCTCCAGCCATGAACCATCATGGGTTTTGATGCTCTCAAAGTTATTTTTTAGGCCACAAATAGCAATATTCATTACATTCACCTCATGAAAGAAATATTTCTACATTCTAAAGTTATCAACAACAATATTTCTGGCCACAACGAGAAAATCAAAAGGGTTTTCTTTATCCATATTAATTTGAGGTAAATCATGGTTTAGATCTTTAGGAAACCCGATCTACCTTCTCTATCAGTGATAGGGTGTGAATCCTCTAAACACCTCAATCTACCATGATCACTCTCCATCGAAACAAAATTTAGGGAAATTCTCCTTTTTTTTAGCATGGCTCTTCTTTGCCTTCTTATTACCTTTATTTTCCCCAAAGATATACAAGTTGGCCTACACCACAGAAATAGGGGACACATCTATTTTCCCAATATCTCAAAGATTTTATTTCCTCCCTTTTTCTTTTCCTTTTCACAATCATAGTTGGAGTCTTCATTTTCTTTGGTATGCCATCCACTTTTCTCAGAGAAGGGGGAATCCATATCCTCTAAACTAGAATTTTGATTATCCAAATTGTGAGAGATCTTTCCTTTCCCCTTGGTAAGTTAAAAATGTTCCATTAACAACAAAATAATCCCTTCATGTAAGATTGGTTTTTTCTGGTTCTTATGATTTTTAATACCCAACTCCAAAGAAGATAACAGATAGAGGGGAAACATAATTCTATCCTTGTGCCTAAAATGGCTTAAGAGAGAAAAATGATGACTATAAATAATTGAAAAATGACAATCAATAGTGAAGTATTGTATAACTACCTTTAAAATCACTACCCATAATGCTTTGATCGACTGCATCTTGTAATTGCCATTGGACTATTTGATGAAAAGCTTTCCCTCTTTACCCTTAGTGAAATTATGAACCTCCACCTCATAAGACTTTCTATCCTTGAAGAATTTATTTCTAATCATAAGTAGTATAACCACTTTGGTAACCAATTATTTTATTATATTAAAGCTCTATCCATAGACTTTAATATTCCCATCCTTCCAACCTTGAGTGAAAGACAAGTAGAGATTTTATAATCACAACCATAAAAGAATATGCCATATAGTACTATTTTTCTCAGTCTCATCACAAGTTAGAGGTTCTAATATGTTTATATCTCCCCCCGTTTTAAGCTCCCTAAGATCAACAAAGATGAAAGCTCTGAAATCACTAGTATTCACAACCCTGCAACCAATAAACAGCTCAAAACAACCCTTTGTCTCGATAGAGTATGCACTCAAACCACCCACAAAGTATGTGGTGATCAAGAGTAATAAAAATAGGCAATATCACACATTATTAAATAGAGTTGGGTTCACAACACGTGCATGTAGCCTATCAATGACCCTATTAGCCTCTTTATATTTATGAGATATAAACACATTATCAAAGGAGCTTAGGATGTATAGGGACAATTGATCCAATTCTCCATAGTTTAACTAGGTTTAATCTTCCATTAAGATAGTTGATGATGTTCTTAGAGTCATTCTAACAAGACCCTTTTAAATTTTTATTAAGAGGCTAAAAGAAGCCCATGGTAGGCTACCACTGCTTCGGTAAGGTGATTAAAATAATTTCCCAAAGGGAGTGCCATTGTCGAAATGGACCCACCATTCTCATCTCTTAACACTCTCCCACAACTAGTCGAACCAGGGTTTCCCTTAGCCTCCCCATCAAAATTAACCTTCATCCAACCACGAGGAGGGGTATGCTAGGTAATATTGTCTCTGGAAGGCTTGATTTTCTTGATAGGGATAGAAATGTCCATTTGGAGCTGCCAACAAGAAGCAACATGCAGATCAAAATCAGAGATAGGAAGTTTATCTCTAGACTTAGAAGAGGCATATGCAACATTCTCCTTGATTACTCTATATATTTTCAAAGACATAACATCAAAACCAAGGGAGGAATCACTAAACACCTGATTATTTCTTTCTTTCCACACACTCCAAGCTAGGTGGGGGATAATAATAGACCACCAAAAGGAGAGGACAAAATTGGAAGAGGGAGAAACCCATTCGCATAGAAGATCAACCACAAAAGAAGGAAAGACCCAATCCAAGCTCCACAAGCCCAAGAAATACGACTAAATGTCCTTAAAATGGAGCATTCCAACAAGATATGATGAGTACTTTCACTATGTTCCTAGCATAGAAAATGTCTATTCACAAGGGAAATACCCCTTTTACATAAATTATCTAGAGTTTAGAATTTATTTTAAATAAATATTAAAAAGAAAATATTGATTTTGGGGATTAGTTTAGATTCCACTCTCTACCCCCAAAAGGAGAAGGATTGACTTGAGGATTAAGGAGAGACATAGCTAAAGCAACACCATAGCCACCTGAGGGGGAGGCCACCTAAACCAACATGTCTTCTTGCTGAACCATATGAACCAAATTAAGCATTCCTTGGAGGGTCATAATGTACCTACGGACTACAAAAAAATCTTTCCAATTACCATTATCCTAATAATCACTAACATGGATACCAAATCTATTAATGCATTCTTTCATATAGGATCTAAATATCAGAGAAGAAGAGAGAGGCTCTTGTCCCAGCCACTTATCATTCCAAAAACTAATAGATCTACTAGATCCAATGTCCATCTTGTGCCTTTTTTTAATGATAAACTTGGAAAGTTTCATATTGTTCCAAAGTAGAGATCTAGAAGGCAGATCTTCAGATCTTAATAAAGTGGATAAAGAGGCTGAATTGTGCAAATAATTACTGCTCAAAATTGAACTTCTCTCACTCTTGTTGTGAAAAAGACACCAAATTTGTTTATCTAAGAGAACTAGGTTAGACTCCTTAAAACTTATCAATCCCAATCCCTCTTGTTTTTTGGAATTACAACATTTTCCTAAGAAATGAGGGAAATCCTTCTTTTTTCTTCCATCCTAGACCATAAAAAATGTTTTTGGATTCTTTCAATCACCTCAACAAATTTGCGAGGAATCTTGAAAAGAGTCATCACATACACTAGGAGATTTTCAAGAGATGCTTTTAGAAGTTAGACCTTACTACCTTGAGTGAGAAGAGCACCTTTCTAGCCAACAAGCTTTGAGTTAAGCTTATCAATCAGTTTCATCTAGAAGGAATCAAGAACCTTGCTACCAAGAGGAAGACCCAAGTAGGTAGAGGGAAAATAATCAATCTTACAACCCAAAATATCCACAATCTTTTTATGCCCATCTTTTAAAGTGTTCATAAAGAAAATTGAACTCTTGTTAAGATTAATTCTTTTACCAAAAGTAGCCTCATAGGTAGAAAGAACTTTTTTGAGGTTCCTCGCTATAATACAGTGAAAAATTAGGGTTTCACTGAATGATGTTGTAGTAAAACTCTTAATTTTTTCTTGGGGACCAATTATAATAAAGAGGGGTGAACCCAATAGATCTAGCCTCAAATCAACAAGGATAGGGTAGAGAATTATTATAGGATTCACTGGTTAAGATTTTATTCCCTCCTTTTAAGTTGAATTGTGAAAATGCTAAAATTAGGGTAAATTTATTGGAATTGAGGTAAATGTGCATAAATAATGAGATACATTTGTCAAGTGGAGCCATGAACCTAGATCTAAGCAATATGTGAATGTTTAGACCTATTCCTAAAAGGTCATCCTAAATTTTCATGACCAGAATGCCTGTTGCTCTAGTCCTCCACACTTTTTGTTGTCCAAATGAGAACCTATTCGTCTTTATGAATAATACCAATCTTGAAAATTGCAGCTTCACACCTATTTCCTAAACACAAAAATAAAGGGGAAATTGTTTGGAATAGGGGTTTTCCTTAGTCAAACCCCAGTTTAGGAATTAACCTTGAATAAAATAATGCAAATACTAAAATAAATGCTGGAAAGATATACCTCATATCTGCAATTGTTGATTATGATGATTTGCTTCTTGAATGTAATCACATATGTTGTATGAAATGACATGAACATGACAAAACCCTAATCACACACATATGCTTGCATACAAATGATGTAATTTTTCTCCATAATGGTTGAATGAAAGATATGCAACCTTGAAGATCTTTGAAAATGCTTGACGATGAATGCTTCATGGATGGAAGAATGCTTTAGGTGGAATATAGATGGAGAAAATTATGATGCTTGGATAAAATTAGGTTGATGAAATATCTTTATATAGGGGTATCTAGGTCATTTACTGATTAGGCTGACCTCCAATGGTCATGCGGAGCCACAAAGTTGAATTCCTATGAGAGAAGGGCCCTTCCACCATTTCAAAATAAGGTCCAACTAAGAGGGACCAGAATGCTAGTCAATCTGGTCCTAGGACCATGATGTTAGTACCCTAGTCCTTCTCAATTAGGGACCTCAATTTAGCCCCAGGGAGAAGGATATCCCTCTAGGAAATTAATTGGTGGGTGTACATGGCATCAAAATTGGAGTTAAGCCACTAAATGAACTTGGATATGAGATGAGGAGGAGACACACTAAAGTAGGGGCACAAACATGAGGTGTAAATTGGCCCAAGAATAATTTATGACACTACACTAGTTTCCAAAATAGAGGACTCCCCAAGGATGATAGTATCATCCATAAATTGTTAATAGGAAATGATAAGTTGTTGAGATGAGGGACACAACCCCCTTAAAACCTCAAAAGAGATCAATTTCTACAAATATCTACCAAGGACTTCAACCATGATGATACAAAGAAGGGTAGAGATGGGATCCCCCTATCTTAAACCCCTTTAATTGCTAGAAAATCTTGAGGGAGACCCATTAACAATGAGTGGAGACTTAGTTGTTGAAAGGAACTGCCAAATAATTCACAAAAGTTTCTCATTGAAACCAAAAGCTCTTAAGATTTTAATGAGAGAAATCCAACTCACATTATCATAAGCTTTCATAAGATCAAGCTTCAGAAATAATCCTGCTCTTTTATTCATTTTCAAGGAGTGTATGTTTTCATGAACAATCTTGATGGAGTCCAAAATTTGTTACCCAAAAACAAAACCATCCCGTTGAGGGGAAATGATCATAGGCAACAAATGAAGAATACAAAGAGCCATAACTTTAGATAAGATGTTGTACACAAAATTGCATAAACTTATAGGTTGGAATTTGTCAAAGATATATGCTCTTGGAAATTTGGGAATAAGGACAATAAAATTAGAATTTCATTCTTTTAAAATCCTTCTCCTACCAAAATACTCTTTAACAAACACTCCTAAGTCATTGGAAATTATATCCCAAAATGATTTGATGAAGAACATAGGGAAACCGTCTGGTCCAAGGGATTTGTTCCCTTCAAAAGTAAAAATAGCCTTCTCGATCTCTTCCAAAGATGGAATAGCAATCAATTGTTTGTTCATGTCTTTAGTGATCAAAGAAGGGATAACCTTAAGAAAAATCTTTTGAAGATCTTCACCTATAGGGCCTTCATCAGAGAGAAAGTTAGAAAAATAAGAAGCAACTTAATTGGAAATATCATCCTCATTCTCAATACAAACACCATCCTTCATGATGTGAGTGATCCTATTTGAAGCTCTATGATTCAAAGTAGAGATGTGAAAGAGCATTGTATTTTTATCTCCATGGCTTAACCAAAGAGCCCTCAAACGTTGGTTCCAAAAATCCTCTTCTCTTGAGATAATACCATGTAGTTGAGTGAGGATATGATTTTCCTACACTAGAAGATCATCATTATAGACTTCCTATTGGATTCTCCTTTGAGTTTTTGCAAATCCACCTGAAGAGAAGCCTTTTGAGTAAAAATATGCTTGAAAGATTCTTTGTTTGACCACCTAACTTCAACTTTAACATTAGCTAATTTCTTAGCAATCTGATACATAGTCGATCCATTCACACGAATACCCCATTAGTCATTGATCTTGTCTTTAGAGTTGGAATGATGCAACCACATCTTCTCAAATCTAGAAGGAAAATATTTTTTGTTAGCCATACAATCCACAAAGAAGTAGATTGGAAAATGATCTTAACCAATTCTAGAGAGAGCCAAGAAAGAGCAACTAAAGTCTAAAAGCCACTGAGGAGAAATGAGATCTCTATCTAGTCTAACTTGAATGAGATCATCACCAAAATTATGATTTGTCTAGGTAAAGGATGCTCCCTTAAGATCCAGATCTAATAAATCTTGAACCTGAATAAATACCACTAGATACTATCCAATGAAACTTGAGAGCCTCCAAACTTCTTAGCTTGAGAGAGGGGAGTATTAAAGTCTCCAATTACAATCCATTTCATCTCCATATGAAGATATCTGAAATTAGCTAATAGGTTCTAAAACTTTCTCCTAACCACTTTATTATTAGGAGCATACATATTAAAAATGATCTTAGTAAAGCCATCCCTTAAATGGGCGAATTTTGTAGCTAAGTGATTAGAATCCTCCCAAATGGGCTCTCCTGAAATAATTTTCTTATTCCAAAACATAGCAATACCCGCAAAAGAATTGCACAATACAACATTGCAAACCATTATCTTTAAAACCAAGATTCTTCAATTTCAAAAGCTTATCCTTCTACATCTTAGTCTCTTGTATTAGTAGAAAATTAGGTTTGTGATCTCTAACAAGAATAGACAAAAGTTCATGTTGAGGGTTATTTGACCCTGTAATATTCCAGGTTCATATAAAATTCATCTTTTACTGGGTGTGGTCTACAAGCCCATATCTTGCAAAGTTTTTTGGATTCCATCAACAATATCTTGTAAACTATTCTATTTTCTGGTCCATTTCAAAGGTTTCCTCCCTAATCCTCTCAATCCTCCACAACTAGCTTTAGATTTGTTTTTGGTGTTCACACCCCTAGAGGGACATCTACCACCCCTATTTCTCATCCTAACTTCAATAAAAGGAGTTTCTTCATCAGACTCAGGCTCTTCAAAGATATAATTATCTTTCAAATAGAGTTGATTCCTTCCTTTTAGGAGAAACATCATTTTGAACAATAACATTCTTACCAATAAAGGTAGATAGCTAGTTGCCATCTTCTTGGGTCTCTACTAATGGAATAGGGCTAGGTCCTTATGGAATTAGAAGCATTGGACCTTCATGTACATTGAAAAATATAACCATATCAATCTACCCTCTATTCTCATTGATATCAAAGCCTTCTCACCCATGTTTAGAATCCCTTTTCATCATAGAGTCATCCTCAGTAACAAAATCCGATGATCCATCCTTTGCATCTTTCTTACTTTTCATAATATAAATAGCATTTGCGGTAGAGTGAACAATACTTTCTTAGAAAGAAGATGAAGAATCCACCTTGTTGACAATCTTCAAGACATCTCCTTCAGCCATTTGATTACCTTCCTTATTGTTATCCTTTAGTTATTTTGTTGTGTCTAAAATCATCATTTCCACTTGAGTAACTAAACTGTCCACCTTAAGCACATTGTAGACACCTAAATTTGATTAATTTAATTAATTGAGTTTAGTTATTGCGAGTGCCTCTAATTAAATAATTACATTTTATTTAATTAATTAGTGTTCCCTCCTTCTAGCTAATTAATTTCATTAATTATGCTATAGTCTCCTTTTAATTAATTATTTATAATCATAAATCAATTAATTAATTAAATTTGACCCCTTCTATTAAATACATCAAATGCATAAATTGATTATTTAATTCATTTTGGCTTTTTCCTCTCAATTTTCTCATAGAATTAATAATTAATTAATTCTATTCCCTCACATGCCTCCTAACTTTAACCCCCATCTAACTATTCCTCTGACCCAACCCACCTTGCTACCCATAGGTTTTAGTCAACATTCCAAAATATTTTAAATGTATTAATATTTGGGAAAATATCTTCATATTTAGAAATGAGTCTCCTTTTAATAAATTATTTGACAATCATAAATCATTTAATTAATTAAATTCACTTCCTTCTTTTATTAAATAAATCAAATGCATAGTTTGACTTTTTAATTCATCTTTTGTCTCTTTCCTCCTTTTTCCCATTATGGAATTAATTAATTAAATTAATTCTATTTCCTCACATGTCTCCTAACGTTAACCCTCATCTAACCCTTCCTCTAAATGTAATGCCCACCAAAATACCCCAGAGAAAATAACTAATCTAACTAACAAATAGAGATAAAAAAATTCCTTTTTAAACATTCACAAATGCCACACATAATGCTACAAGTACTCATATGCATTAGTCATAACATTACATGAATGCATAAACATCTTAGACATAATCATATTCTTAACAACATAATACACAAGGGGAAATAAAAATACAACAACTATCCATCCCTAGGGAATAACACATAAGCACAACCATAATCATGATACCATTAACATCCATTACATTTAGTTCCTAATCAATTAATTTCTTCCTAACATGAGTATTATGAACTATCAATGCAAATCCTACATATTCCTTTTAAAGCACCAAACCAAATGTTCCTATTTCCCTTTTCAAAACCATCTAACATGATATCATCTTTTCCATTCAAACATCATATAAAGTTAACCTAATTATTTTCCTTTAAGTGAACCATACATGCCTACAAACCACTCATGCATATTCATACTCAAGAGGAAACCAATAATAGAGAATATCATCATTTTCATTAAGAACATCTACCATAATGGTAATATGTTCATTTTACACTCTTTACATACATAGATACACATAAGATAATCTAATAAGGTCACTCATTCATTCAATTATTTCCTTCCAATCCCAAATTATATACATAATGAATATCCAATTACAACTTAAGTGTTACAATGATTACAACAATCATAACCTAGTACATTACATCATGATCACAACCTACTACAAGTAGTATCACATATGATTACAAGATACATAAACATGATACATAGTGTTGGGTCTCAAATCAACAGATTGGAAAAGTTGTAAGGTTATGCCTAATCCTATCTTCAAAATTTCCAATTGATTTGGCCAACTAATAGAGTGAACCTTTCAAGGTTGCTAACTCCCTCACTTTAGGCTCTACAAAACCTAGGCGGGTGTACCTACTCACTAACTAATCTTCTTGGTGATTTATATAGAAGATATGTATATTGTACTTTATACCTCTATTGTTTATCTCAAAGTGGCATATATCTTTGGGATAAATTATCTTACTGTTCTAATTAACTCTTGTTTCAATATGATTCTATTTTGATTAAGTAAAAGTGGGTATTTGAAAGGTACCTGAACCTTGTACAAGCTAGGAGAGCAGAAGAACAAGAAAGAAACATGCCTAATCACTTCAAAAAATAGAAAGATCCCACCCGAACAAAAAGGGGATCAACTTACATAACATAAAAAAACAGAAACAAACAGCGTAAGGACAACACAACGACAACAAAAAGATAAGACCTAGAACCCCTATAGAAATAGAGACAAAGACCTAAATACTTTTCATTATATCCTCAATATGGACAACCATTTGTTTCATGTTGTTCACCGAGGTCTTTAATTCCTCCAGCTCATGACCTTTGATGTCGCCCTTGGTCCTTGTATTGGCTCTGGTCCTCTTTTCATGACCCTTCTTGTCTGGCTGATGTTTGTCACCATCCTTCTCTGCATTGTTCTCAAATATATTGATTAGGATGTTCATGTTATCCACCGAAGCTTTGAGGATCTGAAAATTTTGTTCTTCAATCTTCTTGACATTGAGTTCCAGTCTGTCGATTCTACTACCCAGATTGTTCATTTTATTTTCCATTCCTTTAATCTCCTTGTTATCTTCCATCTCATTGACCTTTTTTTCCATTGCGATGATTTTACCCACGATACATTCAATTGCTTCCGCATTGTGAAGTACAACAACCAGTTCCTTAACATGTTCCGCCAGGGGTTTATCACCAATCGATACTCTTGTAATAGCCATCGTATTAGTCTTCAAACTGTTAATATCCTTCACCATGGTTCCTATGGCACCACAAAAAGATTTTATAGTATCATGATCACCGATACCACTTTTATCCCCTTTATACTCCTTTTGCAGACTTATGGTGTTCAAACCCTCAATGTTGCCCATCACCGGGTTTTCCTCCCCCTCTTTATCCTGACCCTCATCCTTCTTGTTCTCCTCAACTTCCTCCTCATAATCAACCAGAACATGGTTGATGTCTTTATTATTTCCCTTTTTAGTGTTCTTCCTCTAAATTTTCTTTCCAATTGCTTTCCCTTTCTTTTTTTAATAAATTTTTTCTCAAAGGATTCCGTTTCAGACTCCGAAATGTTTGAATCCACCACAATCCTTTTCCTCTTAGCCTTATTCCTCCCTTTCTTACTAGTCTCTTCCGAATCTCCCTCAGTCTCTAAATCAAAGTTGAATCCACTGGCTTCACTCTCTATAGTCTCATCTCTTGCATTTTTTCCTTTAATAGGATTTTCAATGCATTTCCCCTTAAGCATTTTATAAACCAGAACCATAAGCCCCTGGTGGAGGGCATTGTCACCTTTGGGATCTTTCTGAACCTCCTTGATAGTATGGTCCATAGAATAGGCTAGGTAATAAGGCAAGATCACCTTTTTCCCATGGTGGAAATGGTTGAGCAGGACAAAGTGATGACCACAGGCTCTAGTAAACCTACCATCCAAAGTAATGTAGGCGATAGAAGCAAATAAAACAAACCTCCATGGCCTGCATATCTTCTTTGGGGAATGGTAGGAATTGTTCATTTTCACCATCTTTCTCCTCTCATCATCTGTGACTAGGAATTTGTCTGCTGCTTTATTTGATATGTTGCGGTCCCTATAAAATTTCATGCCCTCAGTAATCATCCCCGTAGCCTCAGCAATGACCTCCTCATCAACATTCATCATCTGGGACCTGATCAAGATTTTTCCATTTTTCCAGTTCTTGATGAAATAGTTGGTAATTGTGGGATCTTTCCCACTTAGCCTCTCCATGAACACATTCAGACCCCCCTGCTGAAGGATATCCCACACTTTTCTATTCTTTCTCTAGTCTGAGCAAGAGGTGGGTTTGAATCTTTTCTTATTACCTCCCATTTTTTATGCACTTTCCTTAAAATTCCTTCTCTCGGCTTCAAAACCTCTTATTTGGTTTCTGTGGATGCCTTATAAAAACACCCAGAATCCGTGCTAGACAATTATGAGAAGATACCTATATAAATGCTCATTACCTCCGAAATAACCCTACATCGATAAAAGTGGAATAGGCATTAGAAACTATGATTAAAAGTACCACGTTGCCTAGCCTGGCTGCGGTCCAAATTAAGCAAGGATTTCATTTCACTTGCAATCTCACTCTCGCCATAACTTGTAATGATGTCTTCCGATTGGCATGCTAGGTTGGTAGCCCAATCAACACAAGAGTTGGCTTCCCTATACACATGTAAAAACACACATTTCAAATTCCTCACTAATTTTCTTAGTCGCTTTAATAGAATTTCAAATTGACCAAGAAGACGAGAATTTTATATTTAAATAGTTGATTATGTTCAATAAATCTCCTTCACACCAGACTCTAGTGCATTTGGCTTCCTTAGCAAGGATCATCCCATGGTAAGCCACCATAGCTTCAGCTACATGGTTTGTCTAATTTCCTATGGGGATGCTTTTTATGATTTTGCATGTTCCCCATTCGTCCCTAAGGACCACTCCACTTCATGCAACACCCGGATTACCCTTTGAAGCACTGTCAAAGTTAATTTTCATCCACCCATTGGGTGGGCTGACCCATATCACACCCTCTCTAAGATTGATCTGAAAGTGCTCTCGACCCTTTAATATCCACTTATTGTAGATAAATTGATCATCCTTGTCTTGAGGATTATCAATGCCTTCTATGATATTCATATTTTCCACTATATTTCTTTTTTATTTTCTCAAACACAATTTTAGCCTTAGAAACCTTCTCTCTGAAAACTCTGTGATTTCTCTCTTTCCATATACCCCAACACATATGAGGTAAGGCAAATTTCCATAATAAAGTAGTAGACTTATTCCTTGAAGGATGATGCCAAGAGTTGAAAACCTCCTGAATTGACTCTGGGAAGCCCCAACTGATTTTGAAGTGGTCCAGACATCTTCCCCAAACATCAGTAGCGAAAGGGAAATGAAAGAGCACATGATTAATGGTATCCTCATTCTGCTTACACAGAGTACAAATAGTAGGCATGCTCATACCTCTTTTTTTGATATTCTCAATTGTTAAAATTTTATCTTGAAGGGCTGTCCAGAAAAAAAATATTAATCTTAGGGGTGAGGCCTTTCACCCATGCCTTAGCCCAACATGGGCTTTCCATGTTAGAGTAATGATGATAATAAAGAGAAGCCACAATGAATGTACCACTTGTTGTGAGTTTCCAAATTAATTGGTCTTCCTCTTCAACCCTTACCATAGAGTTCATAACTTTGTTCAGACTTCCCAAGGACTAATCCACTTGAGATAAATCCTTCCACTATCCATCTTCCCAGTAATCACCCACCATAGATCCAAATATTTCCTTGCATTGGTTCTGAAATCTACTCCACTCAGTATTTTTAGTCAAAGGGGACTCCATCAACCAAGAATCATCCTAGAATTGGATAAGACTCCCTTTCCCCATTTTCCATTTTGCACCTTTGGCAATTAAGTCTCTTGTTCTAGAAACATTTTTCCAAATGTTGGAGCCAATTGGAATATTTTCTGCTTTAAGGAAGCTTTGAAGAGTTGGACATTGTCTTTTATACTTGTTGTCCCATATCAATTTTCACTCTCCCTGATTTTTATACCCTCTCCAAATCTATTTGGCCATAAGGAACTCATTTATGTCTCTTATTCTTCTAAGACCCAGTCCTCCCTTTCTTATTGGCTTGCATACCTTATCCCAGGCAATCAGATTCATTCTCTTCTTCTCCTCAACCCCTATCCATAAAAAAGTTCTTTGAATCTTTTCAATAGCCTCCACATACTTGGCAAGAATTCTAAAGAGACTAATGGCATAAAGAGGGATACTTTGAAGAGTAGATTTCAGCAGCTGGACCTTACCAACTTGGCTTAGAAGAGTACCCTTCCAGCGAGTTAGCTTCTTATGGAATTTATCCACCAAATCTCCCCAAAAAGTGTTAGGTGGATCATGGCATAAGGGGAGCCCCAAGTAGAAAGCAAGAAGAATCCCTAATTGACAACCTAGTATATTACTTATTTTAATCCTCCTTCTCTCTGGGGTGTTGATAAAATAAACAAAACTTTTAGACCAATTAATAAGTTGTCCAGTAGCTGAACCATAACTATCTAGAGCATTCTTTAAACTTCTAGAGTCCTGCACCTTAGCTTTCCCCATTATTATAGAATCATCAACAAACTATTGATGGGAACAGATTTGATCTGCTGAAGATGGATTCAATCCAAAAACTCCCCTTTCTCAGCCAGCTTCCCAATACATCTCCCCAGACACTCTGCCATTATAATAAAGATAACCAGGGAGAGGGGATCTCCCTACTTGAGTCCTCTAGAGGCTTTAAAGAAAGGGGAAGGAGACCCATTCATTAAAACAAAGAAAGAAGCTGAGGAAACTAATTGTCTGATAAGATTAATACTTCTAGAGCCGAAGCCAAAAGTAGAGAGCACACCCATCATAAAATCCCAATCCACTCTGTCATAGACTTTAGATAGGTCAAGCTTCAGAAAAAAAGCCTTCTTTTTTAGAGTTAAACAAAGAATGGATATTTTCATGGATTGAGATAATCGAGTCCAAGATTTGTCTACTTGGGACAAAACCACTTTGCTAAGGAGATATGATAGAGGGAAGAAACTTCAGTATTCGAGAAGTTAGAAGCTTGGAAATTATCTTATAAAGAGAGTTGCACAAACTTATAGGTCTGAAGAGATCCATAGAATCAACCCCCATCTCTTTGGGGACAAGAGCAATAAAAGTGCCATTTACCTCTTTCAAAAATTTTCTAGCACCAAAAAACTCTTTCGTAGCTCTGGACACATCATCTCCAATAATATGTCAGTACATTTGAAAAAAGAACATGGGAAAACCATCCGGGCCTAGGGCCTTGTTGCCTTTAAAGGAGTTGATAGCTTTCATAATCTCATCATGGGAAGGGATAGCAATGAGGTGAGAATTATGATCATCCCCTAAGATTGTAGGAATGCACACCAAAAGATTCTTTTGGGCTTTCATATCCAAATTCTGATCCTTAGCAAGTAGATTGGAGAAGAAATCCATAGCAACCCTTCTCATGGGTTCTTCTTCTTCAACACTTCTGCCATTCACTTTAATTTGAGATATTGTATTAATGGCCTTATGTCTTAGGGTGGACATATGGAAGTATTTAGTATTCCTGTCCCCTTCCTTCATTCAAACATTTCTTGATCTTTGTTTCCAGTAGGTTTCTTCTTTGGCTATTATGTCATGATATATCATAAGGATAACATCTTTAGCATCTCTTGAAGTATTAGTATAACCATTATTCTATATCTCATCCTGAATATCATTTAGCTATTAGAGGATTGTGTCTTTCGAGGCAAAGGTATTCCCAAAGCACTCCTTATTCCACTTAACATTTTCTTTTACAATCTTCAGCTTTTTAACCACTCTGTACATGGCATTTCCTTCAATACTGACTTGCCACCAATCCTTAATCTTGCTTTCCATATCCAGGTGTTTAGTCCACATTCTTTCAAATCTGTAAGGGAAATGCCTCCTTCTATTCTTTGCCTCCGCTGTAAAGGTAATTGGGTAATGATCCGATCCTGCCCTTATGTGAGAAGATAAAGAATAGACATGAAGGTTAAACCAATCTAGGGATAGAAGAGCTCTATTAAGTCTAACCTGAATTAGATCCTCGCCATTCCTTCTATTAGTCCAAGTAAATTTAACTCCTTGCAGCTCCAGGTCATGGATAGCATTATTGTTAATAAAGTCCATCAAGTCCAATCTACTATCCAGATTAGCTTGACTTCCTCCCTTTTTCTCATTTTCCTTCAAAGGGGTGTTGAAATCTCCCATAATAACCCAGCTATCATCAGCAAACCTGCTTCTTAACAAAGTAAGATTTCTCCATAAATCACTTCTACCGGTCTTAGTGTTAGGAGCATACAAATTAGTTAAGACCCAAGTAGTGCAATTTTTAAGATGCTTAAATCTGATACAAGCCAAGTCGTTGTCCTGAATCAACACCTCTCCTTCTACATTGTTTTTGTTCCAGAAAGTAACAATACCTCATGAGGCAACTTCTGAACTCCCTCCACTAACTCCTCCATTTTTGAACATCTTCAAACTTTCTACTTTATCTTTTTCCATCTTGGTTTCTTGAATCAAAAAAATATCAGGGTTTTTATCTATAATCATACTTTTAACTAAATCATGTTTGTGAGGACTGTTCAGTCCTTGAATATTCCAAGAGATGATCTTCATGGTTTTTTAGAAATACCTGCCTCAAAGATGGTTCTTTGAGTCCCATCTATAATAAGCAAGCTTGTTTCCATTGACCTCTTTTTAGCATTTGAATGTCTTCCTGAAGAAGTATGTTGTGCCCCCACATCCCCAAGCATGCTTCTGGTGTTTCTAGTCAATGTACTATTATTAATGTTATTGTTATTCTTTTTTTTTTGCTTGTTCTTTCTTTTGTCCTCTGCTACTTCTTCTTCCTCCTTCTTTGATTCACTCTTCGCCAATGCCTTTTTTATGTCTTCCTCATCTCCCCATTTTGGTTCTTTTTCCTCCGGAAAGGTCAGCTTTACCTTTAGTGAATAGGCTAATGAGATCTCTGACAACCCTTGATCTAGAATGTTATCAGGTTGGGCATCCTAAATCTAGTCTATTTCTTTATCCAATTTAAGAGAATTAGATACTAGGTTAAAATTATCTCCTTCCTCTTTGTTGCCTTTGGATTTTTTATCTCCATTACTCTCATACTTATCTGAGATTAACTCTGTCTTATCCTCTTCTGATTCCTCATTCTGTTTGTTGTCTTTATATTTTCTTTATCCATGCCCTAGATCCTTGCCACTCTGCTGCATCTCCTGATGATCTATTTTTCACTATCTCCTTTCTTCAATTCATTTCCCATTTCACTGATGAGTTCTACCTCTGTCCTTCCAACCTGAGACTGTTTTTCCTGATCTAGATTATTAGATTCTGAAGCTTTCAAAGAGTTGTCTACTTTTTCCAAACCTTAGCTTGGGGATGAGAATTGACCTCATTATTTGGGCATTTTTTAGCCCAGTGTCCTGCTTTTTTACAATGAAAGCAGACAAAAGGGATTGATTCATAAACAATATTCTGCCTCCACTTCCCAAGTTTAGATTCTATCTCTATCTCCTCTGGCATGTTTGTATCAGGTCCACCTCCTACACAAATCCTGACATAAATAAGCTTTCTAAGCCTTCTTCTAGATGCTATGACCTGATCAATAACAATAAGCTCCCCAAAGGCCTGCAAGCACATCTTCCTCCCAGTATTCCATTGGGAGCCCAAGGAGTTTAATCCAGACCGGAACTTGAACCATAATTTTTTTTCCTCTTTCCGCATTAAGGTACCACTTCTGGATGTACATGATATATTTTCCTATTGCCCAAGATCCACTACAAAGAATGTTTCTTTTATCCTCCTCAAAAGAGAAAGAGAAGGACAGACAACCTTTGTTCATTGCAGCCACATCTACCTGGCCTTTCAAGTTCCACTTTCTTTTAACAAATCTGCAGATGATCTCTATATTTGGTCTCATCCCAAAAAAATTACCAATCAAAGTATTTTCCATTCTAGCAATATTATGGTCTATTATTTGGTCTGGAATAGAGATGGCAAACTTGCCCTGAGACACATTTGAGGTATTTTTGATCGGGGGCAGTGAAGACTTACCTTTGGGTTTGACCCCAAATAGAGAGGACCACTTGCCAATATGTCCATTCAAACTGGGTCCCCCCTTAAGATCTTTTGGGATTGTCAGATTCTCGAGGTCCCTTCTAGACGATACTTTACCTTCCACCGTGCTCTCTGAACCGCTAGCCGCTTGCTGTCCTAGAGCCCCTTCCAAATTGCCACCTTCTAATTTTGAAATTTGAACTTGACCTTTCCCAGTGCCTCCTGCTATCTACTCTTCACTTGGTCTTGGTACTCCCCTTGGGTCCCTTGAATCCAAGGGAGCATCACGATCCTTACAACCTGATCTCCCCCCTTCTATAGGACTCTCTGAATTCTTTGCAACAAGTTGTCCTAGTGCCGAACCAGAACTCTTGCTTAGAAAATTTGAATTCTGGACCCGATCACTCTCCATGCTACTGCTCAGAAAATTCCCTCTTCAACAATATGATTTTGTTATCTTTACTTCTTACTCCTATTCTCTACTTCTACTTCCTACTAACATAAAAATAAAACTGAAAATGATTTGATTGATCTTGTATTGAATTTTATATGAAACTAGACCAGTGCCTTATTTATTTTGGTCAATAGAGTCATTCACTTGCAAACACTATGTATAACTCTACAAGATAATTTTTAAATCCTCCCTTGGATGGATCTGTCAATTAACTAACACTCAATGTTATAATAAGATATCTTCAATTATAATTATTTTGATTGAATTTAACTCTCACAGAAAGACCAATCATAATAAAATGCAAATAGATGCCTTTTGTCTCAGATGCACTGTATATTTTTCTAACTTGGAATTATAACATAAAATATTCACATAAGGATTTAAGATAACAACCACTTTCTTTATATGGTTATGATAGAGAATTGATCTGAAGAGAAATTTACTACAACACAATAGAGAAGAAGGAACATTGATTGTATTTTATTTATTCATCTAATGATATATTGCATCCCTTTTATAATGATCATTCCCCTTTTTAATTCCTTTTAATGTTTTTCATATAATCATCTTATATTAGGGTTACATCTCTTAACTTCATCCATCATGTCTCTTAGATTGGCATCTAACTAACAATTTAGTCGCTGTGGGTAACTATCTTTCTTTCACGTCATTTCAGCAGAGGTTATACCGATGAGTTGTTACTAGTGTGATTTTGGCCTTCGGGTTTCCTATACCAAACATGTCTTGGATGATGCTTATCAGTATTACTTTCATTATCAACATATCTAAAAACTGTCTTCTTGACTTCACAAGTTATCTCGATGAAGTATTTGCCTCTGAATTCATTGTGAGTTATCCTGATAGAGGTATTCCAATCAAGATTATGCCATCAGAGTAACTGTTCTGATGAAATTCCATATACTTGTTTTCAGAATAAGTTATACTATCAGATCATAGGTGATTCATTATCTTGATCTAATTAGTTATACCGATAAGGATTCTTTCTCCATTTTCCTTTTATCACCATAGATTGTTAGATAGTTCAAATAACCAGAAGACAACTGAGAGGGGGGGGGGGTGAATCAGTTGTCACAGATTACTGGAACCATTAGCAATTTAAACTTTAATACCAGAACCTAAAACATTAATACCGGAATAGCAATTAAACCAATTAAGCATAAACAATGATCATAGAATAAATACCATCCACATGACACCAAGATTTGTACATGGAAAACCTGGTAAAGGGAAAAACCATGGTGGGAAGCCTACCCACAGTTAGATAATACTTTTGAAGTAAGTATTTGAATTACAATTGAGGGGCCTGCACTTGCAGGAAGGTCAATAGCCTAGAGCACACTGCTCATGACAAAATGAGCCTCATTGACTACATAAAAATCCAGACTACAATCTAGAGAAGTGTTGAACTGCAAAAGATAACATCTCCTATGCATGAGTATAGTTCTGGTTAAGCTCAATACCAGAGGATTAAATCCTCTTACATAGACCCAATTCAATCTCCACTGATTGACCAAATCCTCAGGCTAAATGATATTACATTATTCACACATTACATTCCTTGACCATGACTTATAACATAACCATGATGATCTACAATGAGATCTTACATCTATATATACAAACCCTCAACCATAAACAATCAAGTCAGCCACCAGATAATAAACCAATTAAATAATTTCAAACCATATCGGCCTTAAACCAAACAAATAATATCCAACACATAAGACATCCCATAAATACATCAAGAGGTCCAATCCACACGTTACATTTAAAGACGGTCCATAACCTAGATCAACCAAGACCCAATATAGGTCCACACACTACAACAATGATCTCCATCCACCAAGTCTCAAACATGATCACCAACAACATCTTGTAACTCCACCAGAAGCTGCACCAACACCACTTATGCAATTCATCAAAAGCTTTGTCGATGAAACTCTCATCGGAACCAGAAGCCGAGCTTCCAAGCAAACATGATAGCATCCGATCACCAGACCAAAACCAACTGACCAAATATGAGTATGAGTATCATGAACAAGACAATTCCATCACCAAACTATACTGGAGCCTACCAGATCATGCAAGATCTAAATCAACCAGAAACCACTCAACCTACCGGGACCAAAAGGGTGCCAGTAAAGAATCCAAACTACTAGTGTTGGCATCAATGATAAAAAATCAATGCAACAAATAATCAATTCCACCAAATGGCCAACAATCTCCCCCTTTGGCATTGACGGCAATACTAGATGTGAAAAACATCTAACTACTAGGAAATACCAAACAAGTCTCCCCAATGAAAGACAACCAACAATCTCCCACATACATCTCTGAATGCCAATATCTCTCCCTTTACTTTTTATTATTCATATCTCTCCCCTATGACTTTTTCTTTTTCTTTCTTTGTCTTTTTCACATCAATATCTCTTCCCTTTGACATCAATGCCAAAAATATGACAAAAATATCAAAGAAAGATCATAAACCATTGAATCACAAAGCTGACTACTCCCCCTTAGCAGTAGCATCCCACATCAGTGCCAGAATGAATAGTATCTATGATAATGCTTGCCAGACTGATGCCAAACTGCATCAAGCAAGTCTCTACCAGAGGGGCAGAAACTCCAAATCTATCTCTTAGGTACTCAAATGATTCCTTGAGAAAAGGTTTAGTTAAAATATCTGCAATCTGCTCTTTAGTGTTCACATAAACCAGTCTAACTTCATTTGCTTCCACCTTTTCCTTCAAAAAGTTATACTTGATAGATATATGCTTTGTTTTAGAGTGAAATATCAAATTCTTTGATATATCAATAGCAGCAAAGTTATCACAGTGAATAACTACCAGTGCATCACAATCCACCTTTATATCCTTCAACATTTGCTTCATCAATAAAACTTGTGTACAGTTAGTAGCAGCAACAACATACTCAACTTCAATAGTAGTTAAAGAAGTACATGACTATTTCTTGTTGATCCATGAAATCAACTTGTTTCCAAGAAAGAAAGCTCCACTGGAAGTAGTTTTCTAGTCATCAACATCTCCAGCCCAATCAGCAACTGTATATGCACATAAAGTAAAGTTATCATCCTTAGGGTACTACAAACCATATTCTGATGTACCTTGCAAGTATCTAAAAATCATTTTCACCGCCATCTCATAATTTTCTCTAGGATCACTCTGAAATCTTGAAACAATACAAACAAAATTCATAATGTATGGCCTAGTCTGAGTCAAATAAATAAGACCTCCAATCATAGATTTGTATCTTGTAGGATTTATCGGTGCAGAAACATTTTTTCTTGTCAATTTATCACTTGTAACCATAGGAGTACTTACCGGTTTAGAATCTCCCATACCAAATTTATTTAACAATTCCTTAGCATATTTAGTTTGATAGATGAAAATATCTTTGTTAGTCTGAGTAATCTGCAAACCTAAGAAAAATTTCATCTCACCAATCATAAACATCTCAAATTATTTCTCCATATTCTTAGAAAATTCTATGCATAACTTATCTTCACCTCCAAAAATAATGTCATCAACAAATACTTCAATAATTAGTATATCATCATTAGTGATCTTATAATATAAATTACTATCAACATTTCCCTTAGTAAAACCAAGCTTCAAAAGATATTTATCCAACCTTGCATACCAAGCTCTAGGTGCTTGTTTCAATCCATATAAATCTTTCCTTAACCTGAAAACCATATTTGTATCATCTGATAGTGAAAAACCATCAGGTTGCTCAATATAAACTTCCTCATCAAGATCCCCATTCAAAAATGCACATTTAACATCCATCTGATAAACCTTGTATTTTTTATAAGCAGCATAGGCAAGAAATAATCTTACAGCTTCAATCCTAGCCACATGTGCAAAAGTCTCTCCATAATCAATTCCTTCCTTCTGAGAATATTCTTTGAAAACCAATCTAGCCTTATTCCTTATAACTTGACCATCCTCATTCAATTTATTCCTAAAAATCCATTTAGTTCCAATAACATTTTTATTTTTAGGCTAGGGAACCAAGGTCCATGTTTTATTTTTCTCAATCTGCTCTAATTCTTCTTCCATAGCTTTCAACCAATATTCATCTTTACATGCCTCAATTACTGATACCGGTTCAACTTGTGAAATTAAACATACCTCATTAGTTGCCAATATTTTTCTTGTCATCACTCCATTTCTCTTATCCCCAATGATATGATCTTCTGAATGTTTCAATCTCACATACCTAGGTGTGTAGGGGGAAAAGCGAGACTAGGACAATGTACCCTAATCCTAACTTTTGACACACATTGCGGAATACGAAAGAGCCTAGAGATATCGCACGGTTGGCTACTTCTTTTGGTGAAAGAGAGAGCCACGGGATATCTATTAGGATTTCTATTCCCTTGCTGAAATTGAAAGCTAAAATGATACAAGTTCAAACCCTAACCTCAAAATGTAAGTATGAACTAGTAACAAGTTTGCAGAATTGAGATTAAACAATGAACAGCTGTAAATGTAAGGATAAAATAAGAATGCAGATATGTACCTGGAGTCGAAATCAGACTGAAAATGTTCGGGACGGGGGTGCGGGCGCCACTGTCCTGAAAACTGCACCGGAAACCACTGTTTTGCACCCTGAAACACTGTCTGGAAACTGTCGGAAAGCTGTCTGTCCGGAGGACCAGGGTGCCCAGCGCCTCTGTCCCAGGGACCAGGGCGCCCAGTGCCCCTGTCCTGGCAGGACCAGGGCGCCCAGCGCCCCTGTCCCAGTCTTCTGAGCTGCAATTGCACACAGAGTTCTGTCTTAGTCTCCTCTTTCTGGATCTGTGTCCTGCGGCGTCGTCCGAATCCCGAAACCTGCAATAATATCTGAAAAGGGGGAAGGGCGGCTATATAGGGTTTTGCCTTAGTCAAACCCCCACTTCGGTGATTTCCACCTCCACGAATAGCCAAGTTGTTTTGTAAAATGTATTGTGTGTGCAGACCTAGTGTGTGTGCAAGGTCCAAAAATGCAAGAAAGCAAACTAGAGCAACCTAGAAAGTAAACCCTAATTGCTTGTAAATGATAATGTAAATGCTCTAAATCAAGATGAAATGTGATCTAAAGCATGAATAAATGATATATCAAAGCTTATGTAAGGACATGAAAACAATATGAAATCATACCCAACCCTCAAGGGAGGAGTACAAGCCAATCTTCAGTCGGTAATCTCCTATTGTTCTTCAATGTCTTCCAAGCCCTAATTGGATGAATGAATGAATTTGATAGATGCTTGATAGAATGATGTTGAGTGTTGTTGAAGTCTTCAAAGATCTGCTCTTTCGCTGCATATGAAGTTCTTGGAAACCAAAAATCGGATCCCTTCAAATGAGGAAAGAGAGCTTTTATGTATGAAACCCTAGGTCGTAAATTCGTATTTTGGCCGACCTAGAGATTGAATATCCCACCAATTTCTTGGGGTTAAGCTTTATTTTATGATTGGATCGCGTTCCCAAAAATTCAGAAAAAATGTCCGGGACCATGTTGCATGGGCGCCATGGTCCCGACAACTTTTCACCAAATTTTCAGGGCCGTCGGATATGATGATTTTAGAGAGAATCCCGAAGTTACAGGTGATTTCGAGATGTTTTGACCCCCGAAATCAAGCCCCCAAGTTCAAAATAGGACCTAATTAGGGTTTTTGATTAAATGATGTATTGGAAGAATAAAATGAAAGGGGCACACTTTAATGAAAGGGCCCAACTTTATGATATGGGAGATGATAAAATAGGACCTTAGACCTAATTAATTTAATTAATTAAGTGCTAAAGGGGAAATGCAATGCAAAATGCAAAATGCGCCAAGGCGGGTGCTAAACTAGGTGTGAAATTGTACCACCCTAGCAAGTGCATACAATTTACGACGCTACACTAGGAGTCTTTTGAATTTCTGTTCCTCTTCCTCATTCTTCAGTTACTATAGAATTCTCTGATATTGTTAGAGTAATTGGTTCAATACACTATCCTGGTAAAGGTGCTATCAGTTCAGATATAATTATTTCCACTGTTCGTTCCTTCTCATAAACTCTATTTTGACTTCTATTCAACTCATGTACTTTGACATTAGCATTCTCCACAATTCTTTGCAGTCTCTTGTTATAACATCTATATGTTTTGGTTTCATTAGAATAACCAATAAATATGCCTTCATCACATCTAGGATCAAATTTCCCAATGATATCATCTCTCCTGATATAACATTTACTACCAAAAATTTTGAAATACTTAACTGTAGGTGTATTGCCAAACCATAATTCATAAGGTGTCTTACCGGTTTCTCCTTTGATATGTACTCTGTTGAATGTATAAACTATTGTGCTTACTACTTCTCTCTAGTAGATATGAGGTAGACTAGCTTCCATCATCATTTTTCTAGTAGGATCCAAGATAGTTTTGTTCTTCCTTTCCATAACTCCATTCTGCTAAGGAGTCCGGGGAGCTGAAAATTGTCTTCTTATACCATGCTTCTCACAAAAGTTATTAAACTCACTGGATGTGAATTCTCCACCATGATCTGACCTCAAACATTTAATCTTCAATCCTATCTTAGTTTCCACTTTAGCCTTAAATATTTTAAACTTTTCAAATGCTTTAGATTTCTCCTTAAGAAAAGTAACCCACATCATTCTAGAATAATAATTAATGATTAGCATGAAATATCTATCACCTTGAAAACTTTTAACTCTAGCAAGGCCATAGAAATCAGTATGAATAAGATCAAGAACATCATTTGATTTATCTTGTATACTCCTAAAAGAGGTTCTGACCTACTTACCCATTTGACATTCTTTACATACTGGATTATAGGGCTTCATAATCTTAGGTATATCCCTAACTGCCTTAGTTGAATTGATCTTCACAATGCAATCAAAATTCACATGACACAGCCTTTTATGCCATATCCAACTCTCATCAATCTGTGTAATCAATCATGTCTTATCATTGGAGTTCAAATAAAATATATTACCTTTTATCTGTGTACTAGTTGCAATCTCCAAACCAGATCTGTTAATGATTTTGCATTTTCTATCCTTGAATTGTAATTGAAATTCCTTATCTACCAATTGTCCTACACTGAAAAGATTATTCTTTAAACCTTTAACATAATAAACATTGTCAGTATTGTTCTTACCATCCAATGATATAGTTCCTTTTCCTTTGATCATACATGCTTTGTCATCTCCAAATCTAACTAGACCACCATCAAATTTTTGCAAAGATAGAAACTTCCCTTTATCACCAGTCATATGATGTGAACAACCATTTTCAATCACCCATTCATCCTTATCTTCAATTTTAGTAGCAAGTGCCTTCTCTTTAGGTACATTCTTTTCTACTGTCGGATCATCTTCTTTGATAGCCAAGAACACCCATTCCTTCCCATTGCCGGAACCACTAGCAGAATCTTCTGTCGGTTCATCATCAAAATCAGTAATGCCTTCCTCATCTGCTATGTAGCATGATTTGTCTCTATTTTTCTTGTACTTGTACTTGTTCTGATATCCAGGGTTGGGTTTAAATTATCTTCTAACTCTTTCTTCAAATCTTGAATTCCTTTCAGGTCATCTAGATGTAAAATGACCAATCTTATTACATGCAAAACATTTAAAAGGTGTTTTTCCTTCATACTTACTTCCTACCGGTTCTTTAGGCACCCTTCTAGCAAATAGTGCTTCAAGCTACTCAAACTCATCATCTTCTCTCATCATATCTTCTAATTCATTTGCATACGAAACTTTCCAGTTTTGCTTACTGGTTGTAGATGTAGATACATGAAAAGCAGGTTCAAACTTCATAGCTCCAGAAGGTCCAAATTCTTCAAGCTCAAAAGAAGATAGTTTCCCAACCAAAGTATCTCTGTTGACATATGTATTAGCCATTGTTCTCAACTCATTAATAGTAGTAGCCTTTATTTTGTAAGCTGGTGGTAGGGCTCTCAATACTTTAGAAACAATTTCATCTTCGCTCAGAGTTCCACCACAACATTGAATTCCCATAACAATCTCATTTACCCTTTCCATGAATGCAGTAATCCTTTCATCTTCTTCCATCTTCAGGTTTTCATATCTCACTTGGTAACCATAAAGTTTAGTAATCTTAACTGTAGGGTCACCTTCATTAAGAGTCTCCAACTTATCCCATATAGCCTTTCCAAATGGTTTGTCAATTAATCTCATTATTTGTTGATCAGAAAGTACACAGAAGAGGGCTTCTCTTGCTCTACAATCATTCTCAAGCTCCTTGTCCAGGTTTGCTGGAGGAGGATTGTCAGATCTCGGATTATAAGGTGTGACACCATTCTGTGTGATCTCCCAAATCTCCTTGCCAAGACATCTCAAATGAGTCTCCATCTAAATCTTCCATACTGTGTAATTTATTCCATCAAGCCTCACAATATCCCTCCAAAAGATAGCTCCAGAAGAATTGGATGAACTTGAAGTATTAAAAGTTATAGGATATTCCTCAAGTGGTTAAGCTTTCTGCAGAGAGGACCAATGCTCTGATACTATGTAATGCCCCACCAGGAAACCCCTAAGGGATTAAGTTAAAAACACTCAATTAGAGTGTAAATTTTTTTTTTTTTAATAATAATTAAGAGCGTTAATGGAAAGTTACAATATTAAGATAGATTGAAGTTATCTCAGTTCATAATTAGACACATCATTAAGATGCATTGGAGTTATCTGACAACTTAGATATCATAGCTGAAGGCTAAAACGATCCTAAGGAGGTTTCCCAACGCGATTACATAACCTTACACCCAACTCAACTTGCATCATTAGATCCATTAAACTGGATATCTTAATTACGAGATATTGCATAGATCTTGATTATATATGTGTTCAATGGTTTGACATCTTATAACTTTATGAAGCGTTCAATTACTTTGGTTGGTGAGGAGGCCATCGAGAGGTTATATATTCAATGCTCTTAAATTCATAATTCCATTTAGAGGCCTCCAAATAGTTTCCAAGCATTTAAAATAATGAAGTTCATTCATTGGGTTTAAGGTACCCATCCACACTTGACATCTTCCTTCAATGTTAAAAATATGCCTGATGAGACTCATTCATTTAGGGTTAAACTGCGATTAATAAAACGAGGATTCCTTCATTTGATTTTAAAATATACACCCACATTTGATATCTCTTTTTAAATATTAAAAAGTATGGTTAATAAGAAAGATTCGTTCCTTAAGGATTGAACTTCCATTAGTAGAGTGTGGTTCCCTCTTTAAGGTTTGAGCATAACCAGACTAAAGATTTACAGTTGCTTTATGGAGGGATAAAATGTGAGAAGCCATCAAATTCTTTAAAGTTTTTTTAATAATACTACTAGATGGCTAAAATCATTACGTTGACAATGTATTAGAGCCACATGAGTTCATCCTTTAACTTTAAGATATAGTTAGCAAGATGATATTCATCATTTCGAGATTCGAATATTAAGATCATAGTGACGTCCTTCTATTAAGATTAAAATACAATTGTCTTATTGCACATCTTTTTTTTTTATAAACGAAGTTAATAGGAGGAAGATACTTTTACTAAGATTTAATGTATCAACATCTAATTGAATCCTTCCCTATTCAGTTTATTTTTAGCATTCATAAAGAAATTCATTTATTGGGGTTATAAATATGGAAGACTAGTTGAGATAACCCATTTTTAAAATTAATCTGGTGAGGATTATTGATTATAATTACAACATGAATTATTAAGTAAATTCATCCAATATACAACATGGATGCCTAGTTGAGTCCACACGATTATCAAATTAATCTGGTGAGGATTATTGGTTATGATTAAAGCGTGAAATAACTTGACAAATTCGTCCAATGTAATGAAACATAATTAACATGGCGTGATTCATTTACCAAGGTAAAAAGTAGATATTTATATGAAGTGCATCCTTTAGATTTCAATCTAGGAATTGTGACATAAATTTTAACTTTGTTTCCCTTTTACATTCATCCCATTAACATGCTTATTAACAAATTAATTCATTGATGTAACCTAGCAAGATTCTTTCCACTATTACTACGTTTAATTAACCTTATCAAAATACTTCTTTCCACAACTTTAATTACATTATATTAAATACTTTGCCATAATCATAATTCACAATGTTTTATGAACTTAAATAACTACATTCCTCAAGATGTCTGATTTTGTGCTTTTGATTTAAATTCGTTAATTTTCCATCATACACTTATACAAGATAACAACCATACATGATAACTTAAAGCATGAAACAAAGGAACTAAAAGGACATTGCATAACACAGATATGATCTCGGAGTTCACCCCTAAAGGGCTACATCTCCAGGTCTGCTCAACTGCAAGACCCCTCTGGCATTTAATATAGTTAAGGTTACATATTTACATGTCTTTACAACTCTGCCCTTTAGGCGAACACACACACTATTCAGCATCTACCTCGATTGATTATTACATAGTGATCCCTTTTAAAAGCGGGTCAAATTGAATCATAACAAAAGAAAACAAACAAACCTAGATTCTATTGTTTGACGGTACCCTAACTAGGGGTTTGACCGACTTAAGACCAAAACTAGCATATCAAGTCTCACTATAAACTAACCAAATTTTGTTACAGCAATTTAATCTGCAAGGACATCATCCAAAAGAGGCATTTTTTTCCATATCATTTCTATCCATTAATGTCAATCAAGTTTATGGTTTTGTTAGGTTAACTTTTATTTAAAACTTCACATTAATCCATCATGAATACTTAGCCCATGTTAATATTGTGTAATACCTGAGCATGACATAATCAAAAGAAATCAACAACTATAAAAGAAGTATAAATTTACCAAGTGATGGTTATCAACATCCAAATATTATTTGCTAATCTGCCATTAAATAATATCATAGAAGGCTGAATTTAAAATTAGATAATATAAAAGAGGATTGAATTTAAAACTTCTTAACTAAATTTAACTCCTCTCATCAGTTTAAAACTTCACTTATTAATTTACACATAATAAATAAATAAAAAGTCATTTAATATATAATAAAATTAAAATAAAATAAAAACAAACTTTTTTTTTCAAAAATAAAAAAGGAGGGAAGGTCATGTGGACCCTCCCCCTTTGGCAGCCAACTACCATTGGTAGCGCTGCTACCAAATGGTAGCAAGCCGCTACCTTTGGTAGCACTGCTACCATTTGGTAGCAGTCTGCTACCTCTGGTAGCGCTGCTACTAACAGTAGCAGTTGCTACCAGCAGGGATGGGGGAGGCGCTATGGTAAGTTTTATTTTATTATTATTATTTTTTTTTTATTTTCTTTTTAAAAATTTTCTGTTAAACTTGCAACAACAGCCACAGTCCAAGCTGCCATAAAAAAGTGCAGTCAGGTTTTCATTTATTGAATCTATGTATTTTTATTTTTTTTATAACATTTAAAATCAGTAAACAAAAACAAATAACAGGTTCCCAATACACACCATGCAGCCTGAGACAGGGATTTAAAGCCTTAACCGGCATTTCCCCATTTTTGAAAGAAAACCCCAGCCTATATATCTTCCAGAAATCTCCCACTTTGTATTTACTATTATTATTTTTCTTTTATTCATTTCTTATTCACAGCCCCATTCTTTTATCAGATTTTTCCAAAGAAAAAGACTTCATTATGGGAAAACTATATTTCCTCATCAAGTTTAAACACAAAATCTATTAAGAACGAAACTTCACTCTAAACCAACCAAGCTTAAAAGAATAACTGCAACTATTCTTCAAAGAAAAACACATTCATGAGTAATATCCTCTCTCTTTTTTATTTTTTTAACAAGAAATAGAAAGGTAGATTCGAATCCTACGTCATATGCATTCCGGGCAAGAATCTTGATGAAGAGCTCCCCAAATCTGCTGCTCGAAAACTCCATCCTTTTCCAAAAATCCCCAATCTCTCTTGCAAGAACCATGTTTTTCCAAAAAAATGACCAAAAGCCAAGAACCCCCAAAAACATTTCCCAACTAGTTTAAAATGAGAAACCCTAATTTTGCCCTAATTTTCAATTTTGAAATTAGGCATTTATTTTTAAAATAAAATGGATGAAAATGAAAATGGAAGTCATTCATTTACATTATTTAATACATCTTATTCGCTTTCCTTATCAAAATTAAAATGCTTCTATTTCTTATTGCGTTTTTAAATTTTAATTTCTCAATATAAATTTTAGGCCTACTTCTTATTTCGAAACTATTGACCGGGTAAGGCGTTTTGGTTAATTTAATTTTCTAAAAATCAATCCTTTTATACTATATCAACTATACGAGTAAAAAGGAAATAATTTCTTTTAAATAATAATAATTTACCCTTTTTCTTCCAAAATGCGAAAAATGAGTAATTTATTTCTATTTCTCAATTGACTTTAAATTTTTCCTTTCCAAAACGCATAACTCATTAAATTCATTATTTTAAAATTAGTTATTAAATTAACTCGCTATAACATAATAAAGCGACATCTTTAAATAAATGACTAATCTAATGCAAGAGTCTTATTTATTCTAACTTCTCAACTACAATTGCGTAAATGTTACAAATGCGCAAATGAGCACACTAATCCAAGTTGAATACCTTAAGCTTGCTACATTAATAATTTAAGGCAATCTCTTTAAATTAACGATTACTCGAATAGAAGAAACTACCAATTTAAATTTCTATAACACTAATGTGTACGTTTACTCATAAATTTGAATTTACTACTTAGAACAACAAACTCCACTTACCTCGTGCGAGGCATGCAAATCGAGGAAGTCCTCCAAATCTCTCGACATGCTTCCCAATGAAAAGCAAGCCCCACGAATCCACACACGATGCTCACCTAACCATGGCTAAGGCAAGACGAGAGTTATATGACCACTAAATCCGAATTCTAAAGATGAAGGAGGCATACTCAACCTTGCAAATCCCAAAGGAGATAAACCTTGCCCTAAGCGGTGTTGTACCTGCAATCTCCTGCACTCATGAATTCATACAAGCATGCATATACAAATACATATTCAATGAAGGCGTTAGCTCAAGATTATCTCAAGGGTTAGGAAACAATTACATTTACACGAGAATCGATGCAAAAGCACAATAATAAGTATGCACAGTTGTTTATATTATCTAAACTACACATTTCACCATGGTTAACCTACCTTTCAAGAATGCCACATAGGAAGTCAATCATGGTCAAACGGGTTTTACAAGTCTAGCTAGGGTATGGGCATTACATACTAATTGTTAGATAGTTCAAATAATCGGAAGACAACTGAGATGGGGGGTGATTCAATTGTCACAGATTACTAGAACCATTAGCAATTTAAAATTTAATGTTGGAACCCAAAACATTAATATCGGAATAGCATTTAAACCAATTAAGCATAAATAATGATCATAGAATAAATACCATCCACATGACACCAAGATTTGTATGTGGAAAACCCGGTAAAGGGAAAAACCATGGTGGGAAGCCTACCCACAATCAGATAATACTTCTGTAGTAAGTATGTGAATTACAATTGAGGGGCCTGCACTTGCAAGAAGGCCAACAACCTAGAGTGCATTGCTCATCACAAAAGGAGCCTCACTGACTACATAAAAATCCAGACTACAATCCGGAGAAGTGTTGAACTACAAAAGATAGCATCTCCTATTCCTGAGTACGGTTCCGGTTAAGCTCAATACCCAAGGACTAAATCCTCTTACATAGACCCAATTCAATCTTCACTGATCAACCAAATCCTTTGCCTGAACGATATTACATTATTCACACATTACATTCCTTGACCATGACTCCTAACATAACCATGATGATCTAGAATGAGATCTTACATCTATATATACAAACCCTGGACCATAAACAATCAGGTTGGCCACCAGATAATAAACCAATTACATGATTACAAACCATGTGGACCTTAGACCAAACAAATAATATCCAGCATATAAGACATCCCAGAAATACATCGAGAGGTCCAATCCACATGTTACATTTAAAGCCGGTCCATAACGTAGATCAACCGAGACCCAATATAGGTCCACACACTACAACAAGGATATACATCTACCAAGTCTCGAACATGATCACCAACAACATCCTGGAACTCCACCAGAAGCTGCACCAACACCACTTATGCAATTCATCAAAGATCTTCATCAAAAGCTTTGTCGGTGAAACCCTCGCCAGAACTAGAAGCCAAGCTTCCAAGCAAACAAGATAGCATCCGATCACCAGACCAAAACCAATTGACCAAATATGAGCATGAGTATCATGAACAAGCCAATTCCATCACCAAACTATACCAAAGCCTACCAGATCATGCCGGATCCAAATCAACTAGAAACCTCTCAACCTATCGAGACCAAAAGGGTGTCGGAAAAGCATCCAAACAACTAGTGTTGGCATCAATGACAAAACATCAATGCAACACATAATCAATTCCACCAAATGGCCAACATAGGTTTCCTTGATATTGATTTCTCAGTCATAAGTTCATAATCAAGATAGTTCCCCCAACATTATTCTATCTATTTATCATTGGGATAGTTTTAATGATTAGATCCCTATTGATGTGCTATTCCAACTTCATAAGTTATTCCGATGAACCTACATAATATATTCTTTTATATTTTTTTTCATCGGGTTAACTTACACATGACGTATTCTGATAGGACTTGTATTGACATGACATATTCTGAAATGTGTGTGTTGGGATAGATTACTCTATCGACATTACAAAATACTACTTCTCCACCTTTGGTGGTTATTTCGATAGGTGCCTCAAATATCTTATTTGGTATAACTATACCAATGTAATGCTATCAAAATAGTTTGTTCTATCAGAATCATAAAGAATTTTTCCCCTGCCTTTATTAGTTAGTTTGATGGGTTGTCAAGACCTCATGTTCAGTAATGTTATCTCGATATTGGTGTCTAACATTGATTTATTAGATCAGATTATCTATTTCGATATATACACAAAATGTTGCTCAATGAAGGTTATTTTGCTTATCTTCCTTGGGTCTGCTAGGCATTCTTCACATAGGATTAGGGCATAATGGAGATAGTATGTGGGATTTTATGCTGGGTAAAAGAAAACTTCTATAGCTTCAACTTTTCACCATCTTAAATACAAAAGCTTGGGATGACTAACATGCCAGGGGTACTAAGTATTATTATGGAATTTTGGGGTTACAACAGTGTCTCTGTTTGAGGATGAGGTATTTAACAAAATACCTACAAGAATCCAGGTCAATCTATAAGAAAAGCAGGCCGAGTAATACGGGTTACATATGTTCTCTTGATGGTGGGGATGGAGTATGTATAGATGAAATGGTGAAATGAATCCTAATCTACTGTGCATGGATAAGAACTCCTTTTACTAAGAAAAAAAAGTGTTTCAATAATTGTCCATGCATTGGCAATCCTTGTCACTCTCCTGATGTGTTCTATAAGAAATATAAATCTTCACCTCCTTTGCCTATGACAATGTATGGTCCAACCCACAATGTTTCAAATTTTTCATGTTTTCCTTTGTCCTGTTGTCTAGCATTCCACATAAGAACCCATTCTCCTTCATTGAACTTCCTATCATTTGATTTTCTATCATGAAGAAGTTTCATCTATGCTTGGGCTTTAAGATTTTGCTTTTGTGCCTCTCGCCTCATCTCATCTAATTCTGCCAACTGTATAAACCTCATGTAATGCCCCGCCAGGAAACCCCGAAGGGATAAGCTAAAATAACAAGAATAGAGTGCAATTTTTTTTTTTTTTAAAGTTACAACACATAAGATGCAACAAGATATCAAATATTCAGATTGCATAGCGGAAGACAACAACTAACTCCTAAAGAGTTTCCCAACGAGATTACTTAAATTTTCACAATACACTTAACTCACACAATTAATCCAATAAGCTGATTATTTTAATAACGAGATAATTTCATAAACAGGGTAATTTCTTTCAAAGGACGGAAATATAAATCACAACGAAGATTCATCCATTAAGATCCATTCATCCACCTCATTCAAGCTTTTCAATTAAAATTACAAACCATACATATAACATTCTAATACACTAGGATTTCATCAAAATCATATGAGATCTTTCCAAGTATATTTAAATTCTTTAACAACAACTGAGTAAGATTCATTACTCTAAGTTACATCATTTCATATTCCAACTTATTGCATTAAACAGACGATTTCACACATGCATTACGATAAATAGCATCTCAACCAATTATGCATTCGATCCACATGGCATTCAAAATAGAACTGAATAATAGCATCTAAAGTTAATTCCCATCTATCCACTTAACCATTTTAACATAAGCTAAACATACATGATAAAGCTGAATAAAGGAAACATAAGAGAATACACCACATAACACCATAATGATCTCGGAGTTCACCCCTAAAGGGCTACATCTCCGGGTCTGCTCAACTGCAAGACCCCCTCTGATAAATAATAAGGTTAAGAGTACAAGAGGTTACATCATACAATCTAGCCATCAAGGCGATACATAAGCAATATACAAACGACCACACCGGTCAATAAATACATAAACGATCCTTACAAGGAACAGGATCCAGCTGAACATAATCAAAGCTAATAACATAAGAGTCCATGAGAGCATCCATAAAACTGAACCATCACCACCCAAGGGTCTAACATGAAACCGATACTCACAAGGGCAGCGACAAAGGACGACTCACAAAGGTACTCAAAACAGGACAAAACGACAACACACTAGCGAACGTAGGGACAAGTGTCATCACACAACCTGGTATGGATACCATGGCAAGTCTTCATAGGTCCCGGCCCATACACTGGTAACCCTGGCAACCTAATCCGAACTTCCGGCCCATCCAAGCCTCATGTGGACCCACACATCCTCTCGTGAAGACGAGGAAGATGGTTTGCCATTTTAGGCCTTCTCACAGCATGTCGAGTCTATGCTAGCACTCGTCCCATGTGTGAGGCACATTATCTTATTTAGAGATTATTTTCTAATCTACTTAGGTTATCACTTATTAGACTCACTTTCGACGGGTTATCCAGCAGCCACTTTGGGCGCGGCCCCCAATCGAAAGCCACTTTCTCATACGACACTAGACTAACTCAGACGAACTCAAACCAAGGAATACACATGGTCAGACGAACGGAGTTCAAGGAGGAGAAACAATCATCAGGTCAAATACGACTCATAGAAGAGGATATGACCAACTAAGACAACATCACAATACCATAGTCAACTCAAAATTCGAGGACTGAAACAAGAACACCAAATCATCCGTACGACAGGGTCCTACCAACAAAGCAAAGCTTGCCAATTCATAACTAAAAGCGAATACAGAAATTAAACTCGCAAAGGCAATAATCAAAAAGAACAATATTTCCTCAAATTGATTTAAACATTAAAATCGATCGAGTTTTCTACAAGATCTAATTCAGATTACAGTTATCTACCTCAACTGGGGATAAGTTGTTCTTGGTTTTCTAACTCCTAAGGTTCAAGCATTGAACAGGCAAATAAGCCATAATGAGTTGTTAAACCAAATTTATAATAATAAAATTCAAACAACCATTAATCAACTAAATTAAGATATTTAATTTCCAACAAACATCATTAACATACTGGTCTAAAACCGACTTCTACAATTTCGTATTTCAATCCCAATAACATATTATTCCATTCATTTTTAAACAATACTACCTCAATTAGCCAACTTCCCTAATTAGCTAGCAGGTAAGATCTAGATTCATTAACCCAAGATCAATAAGAATATATTCGACAATATTAAATTACAAAATTACGGTTGGAAAACTTAATTAGGAAGAGGGCATACGTCACGAAATGACGTGGGATACAATTAGCCTATAAGCTCCTTTATCACGTTATCCAATATCTAATCAACTTTTATCAAGATTAATGCTACCTCATGCATAATTAAGAAACTAAACAACATTCTTCATTAAAATAACTTTCATTTAAATGATATAAAGTATCATATGCATTTTTTGAACACTAACAAAAAAATACATTAAAAAAATGATTTTTAAGAAAAAACTACGTTAAACAAAACGCATAAAAAAAGAAAACTATGTTCTTTTTTTAAAAAACGCATTTAATAACTATGTTCCTTTTTTTTTTTTTTGTTTAAAAAAGGAAAAGCGTTTAAAAACGCGGCTAGGGCGGGCGTAACCCTAACCCTAGCCGCTGGGCGTTACCCGAGCGGCGGCGCCGCTGCGGTGCCCGCAGGTCCGCGGCGCCCTGCGGCCACCGCAGTGTGCCGCGGGCAAAGCAAAAACCACCAGCAAGAAGGTTGGAGGGGGAGAAACCAGGGGGTAGCGAGCGGGGGACGCGGGGGGGGGGGGGGAAGGGGAGGGGAGCAGGTGGAGCTCCGCTCCCCGCTCTCCCAAACCCCGACCCACAGTTCGCTAATCACAAAAAAAAACGCGCACAGATCGATGATAACATCAAAACGCCCCCCCTACTAAAATTTAATAGAAAATTTGATTAAAAAACGCAGAGGTCCAATAATAAAACAAATCAATGTTTCCATTTCCTTAAAAACACAGTTATAACTGTAAAAACAAACGCCCATTACCGAGCTTGATAAAGGATTCAATTTCAATATAGTTTCGGTTTTAAACGAACTGGTTTAGATAACACATCTTCTTGATGGCATCCTCATTCTATGCAAACATCCATGGGTTTCAAACACCCAAATTAAAATCTCCAGCCAAATCAAATTGATTTTCAAACACAAATTCATTTCTTTCAATCAAAACAATAATTTCTTTTGGCAACAAGAAGACAATTCAGAATTCCTACCTTCATTCGCAATCCAGGTATGGCTGAGGGAGAGCCCAATCCTGCCAGAATCAACCAACTCCTCTTCTCCAAAACCCCCAAAAATCTTTCCAGCCAAAATCTCCTCCAAAAATGTCCATCCTCTCCAAATTTCCCCAAATTTGGGTTATATGGGAGAGTTGACCCAAAAATCCCATTTTAGGAATAAAAACTCTTATTTAAAAAATAATACTTAAAAATTAATCCTTTCTCACAAACACAACAAATAACTTGCCTTTTCAATTCAAAAATCGATTTCTTCAATCAATTAAATTTAACCTTTCAAATATCAGAATCCAACAGAATGCAATTACGTCTATTGCAATAAAATACTAAACTTTCTTTTCAACAGCATATATATAAATGCATTAAATATTCGAAAACGGTTATTTAATCAAACTTACTCCAAATTTAAAACAGGGAATTCATTAACAACGAAAATCGCATAACGAATACCTGATTAATTTAATCCATTAATCTTCAATGCACAAACGCATATTTAATCAAGACAATTACTAAGGACTAATTCATCAATTAACCATGCACACCAGGCATGCAAACCGAGAAGGTCAACCAAACAGACGACTCGCAAACCCAAACAAGAAGGGATTACCGACGACGACTGGCGATGCTCACTAGAGCACGACGAAGGTCAACTAGGGTCTCACGACCACCTAATCCGACTCTAGGGATTAACAAGGGTACACTCAAACCTGCAAAACCAGGTGACGACGAACCTCGCACTCATGCGACTTCGTACCTGAAATCTCCTGCAACAAAAGATCATACATGCATACATTTATAAAATCTAATGAAAGCGTTAGTCCGATACTAAAATCACGAAATAGGTACACTGAATAACCTGCATACAACTAGTGTGAGAACCACATCAATAGCTATGTGTTAAATCAAACATTTGACACTAATCATAATATTACGATAACTAATCCAGATTAAACCAAGGTTAGAAGTAGACTAGGGTAGGGGTACTACATTCTCCCCCCCTAGGTTCTGACTTACTCCTGGAAGTCGTAAGGCTAGATGGAGAACATGTCGTACGCATCAGCCCTGAAACTCATTCAACAAAGATCAAATTGCACATAGAAATCCTTCCATAAATAAATGAAATATTATTGCAGAATCCTTTACAAACGCCATTATCCATTGGCAAGATACATCTAAACCATACGTTCCTTAAAGATATTCTAGGAATTATCCACCATCATAGCAGAAAAACAAGAATTTTCTTCCTTTCATTGCACCAAATTAAAGCATTACAAGGAGGTAACCAACAATCACCATAATCATCGATCAAAAATGACAGAAGAACATGCCATAAGATCAATTTCCTTTACCAATCCATTTTTATCATAAAATTTTATCAGATAGAACTAACTCAAAACATCAATTTCTACAACCATATTAACTTTCATGAAATAAGAGCAACAAAATAACTCAATTGTTTACACTTGCCAGGCATAAGAACACCTTTCCAAAGACTATGTCCCATAACATAGTGACAAGTTAACACAATTTACTCCAAGATACAAGCAATAACCATCCACAAAACTGGAATGCATAACAGAAAAGGCCACATGTGAGCATGTCTAATGCTCGGTCAATGATAACATGCACGATCAACAACTCTATGCCTGATCTCAGAACAACAATAAGATCATAAGAATCCAATATCTCACTCAAAGGCTTGATGGTGCTAGGCACACCATAGCGGTGCTACCTTCCATACAATACCTTTGTGAATATCCCTTGTTGTGCAAGGTGGTTAGCCTCCAAGAGATAGTCACCACACATAGGTAGGTAGTGGATACTAGCTGCATCACAGCCTCACCTACCTCCATCCTCAAGGTTCCTTGCGTCTACTTCCTCGTATACACTCATCCAAGCCCGTCTCCTACGTTCTTGGAGAGGAATTCACATTGCAACACAAGACCAGCATACGAAAACAACAAGGATAAACCAGTTTAGCCACCAAAGTACAGAAGAATAAAGATAACAAATCCTCAATTCCAACAGTAAGGCAAGAAAATAATCCGGAATCTCAACACCAAATCAAAAGTACAAAAGATCACAAGATCGTGGCCAACCTTCAAAATCAAAGTAAAATAAACTGCTGATCCCCAAAGAAATATAAAGAATAGCACAATTGCACATTACATCACTACGTGACTAGAAACTAGCCACCAACGAGGAAGGAAGGAACAATCGTCTAGCTATCCTAGTAGCTCATCATGTAGTGCGGCCAAGTCACACATCCACATGGCATGGCAGTGTGCACCTCGACATCACCCCGCATCACGTCGTCACGTGGCATGGCTCTACCCAATACCTAGCGGTAGGCCGCATGGAAATGTCTACTACATCCTGCATCGTGTCTCAGCACGGCATGGCAATACTCCAAGAGGACAACACACGCAATGGACGTATCCCGCATGGCAGTGTACCCCGCGGATAAGGCACGCGCTGGTCACACTCCGCATAGCGATGTTCCTAGAAGGATACTCGCCGTAAGCCAGAGGTATACATGACTATGGTCCATCCACATGCCCACCAACACATACTAACTGGTAGCACATGTGAATAAACCTACCTTTCATGAAGACAAGGCAAAGGATCCTCCAATAGAATCCAACAATATGCTCAAAAACTGCCATCTATATGCTCAAAATGAAGGATAGGAATAAGGCTGGCACTCATAGACCTATAAATAGATCCATCAAAAGGGAAAGTATTGAGTACACCTTTGATACAGTTTAGTAGTACAACTATATCATTCCTCGAAGTAGAGAAGCCAAGTCGCTTCGCGCCGACATTACTCGTACGCCAATCCATACTATTCAAGGAACGGTTACTTCGAATACTACCCCTTAACATACCGAGTTACCCACAACCCGAGGTTTGGTACTCAGTAGGGAAACAATTAAGCAACATCACATAAACAGTATGGTTTCCCATACTCATAAGCAACATATCCTCCATGGCTGATTACTTCACCAATCCATGGGCACATAAAATACGCACTGGTTTCTTACAATACACACAAATACACCAGCACTGGTTTAGTCACATTTACGGGGGGTACTTTTCAGTACGCTAACATCTATACAAGGAAGATTTCAATTATGCTTTCTACATAAATAACTGAATCAAGTTTGCTCTAGATTCAAATACTGAAATTATTAACAATTCACAATTACATAAGGAAATAACATCATTCCTATAGCTTTCTCAAATCTCACTAAGCATTCATAATTAAATTACTAGCTAAGCAAATTCATTTCTAAAGCTTAAGACTTTCATCTATCACTATGAAGCCAAAAACAAACACACAATTCCACATGTTTTATAAACATTCTATTTAAATCAATGCATTCTTTATACCGTTTCTAAAATTCTTATGATTAGGCAAAGAGAAGGGAAAGAGAGTTTGATAATCGAACTGTTTCATACAAAGACACAAGATCAATCAAGATCACGCTATAATATTAAATTTCTCACTATAAGCCTATCATTCAATTACACGGTTTTCATTTCGCTACCGTTTAGAAGGATGACAATCAGCCTAACAAAAACATTTCCAATAATTAGGGTTGCAACAAGAGGTTCTAGTTTTCCAAACAAGCAGAGATCAATAGAGGCAATCTTTTTGATAATGCAAGACCTCATAAGAACACTCACTTATAATAATACAATATAGACACATGTCATAATTTGCAACCTATTAGAGAAGATCACATTACGATCAAAGATAAGCAAGGAGCTATTAACCAAATAGAACATATTAATGCATACACATCAAACAAGCTTTTCATTCGCACTTTCTAAACACATTAAGGTAATTCCACATACCCAAAAGCGAGTTCAATGGAGCATTTGCTAAAATAAATCTTCAATCAAACTGGTTTAATGAAACACATAAAACAACTTTTCGGAAAACACATAAACAATCTTTCAGGGAACACATTAATACTTTCTCGAAGCTACAATAACATGCTCTTTTAATACTTCTTCCACAAACCAAGCAGTTTCACATGAATTCAACTATTCGCATAGCAATGCACCTTACTAAGGTAGAATTTAATCATGCTACTCCTACAACATACACATGGAGAATTCTTTAAACGTACACATACAGTTTTCTCCCATTAACCAAAATAAATTTTAAACCCATAGCCCTTTAATAATCTAAAAACATAAACGTCATAAGGCTCGCACAAGGGTTCAAGAAGTCACACCCTTTTTCTCTCTTGCAAACAAGAAACTCAAATCAAAGATAATTACACATATCATAATCATTTTAATTTCCAGAAAGAAGAGAGGAATGGTGATGATCATTTAATTTTCTTCAAAATAAGCATACAAAGCACATATAAACACTCAAACACCAACATCAAGACGGTGAAAACAAGGTGTGAACACACACGTTACACACCAGCTAAGGTCTGCTCAATCACTCACATGCAAAAGGAGGACAAGCATACACATAAGGTCGATACACCTCACACAAATAGAGGGCACACGCGACACCAGAGATCCCAATGTTTGCAACATGGGCTCTGATACCAAATGTAATGCCCCGCCAGGAAACCCCGAAGGGATAAGCTAAAATAACAAGAATAGAGTGCAATTTTTTTTTTTTTAAAAGTTGCAACACATAAGATGCAACAAGATATCAAATATTCAGATTGCATAGCGGAAGACAACAACTAACTCCTAAAGAGTTTCCCAACGAGATTACTTAAATTTTCACAATACACTTAACTCACACAATTAATCCAATAAGCTGATTATTTTAATAACGAGATAATTTCATAAACAGGGTAATTTCTTTCAAAGGACGGAAATATAAATCACAACGAAGATTCATCCATTAAGATCCATTCATCCACCTCATTCAAGCTTTTCAATTAAAATTACAAACCATACATATAACATTCTAATACACTAGGATTTCATCAAAATCATATGAGATCTTTCCAAGTATATTTAAATTCTTTAACAACAACTGAGTAAGATTCATTACTCTAAGTTACATCATTTCATATTCCAACTTATTGCATTAAACGGACGATTTCACACATGCATTACGATAAATCGCATCTCAACCAATTATGCATTCGATCCACATGGCATTCAAAATAGAACTGAATAATAGCATCTAAAGTTAATTCCCATCTATCCACTTAACCATTTTAACATAAGCTAAACATACATGATAAAGCTGAATAAAGGAAACATAAGAGAATACACCACATAACACCATAATGATCTTGGAGTTCACCCCTAAAGGGCTACATCTCCGGGTCTGCTCAACTGCAAGACCCCCTCTGATAAATAATAAGGTTAAGAGTACAAGAGGTTACATCATACAATCTAGCCATCAAGGCGATACATAAGCAATATACAAACGACCACACCGGTCAATAAATACATAAACAATCCTTACAAGGAACAGGATCCAGCTGAACATAATCAAAGCTAATAACATAAGAGTCCATGAGAGCATCCATAAAACTGAACCATCACCACCCAAGGGTCTAACATGAAACCGATACTCACAAGGGCAGCGACAAAGGACGACTCACAAAGGTACTCAAAACAGGACAAAACGACAACACACTAGCGAACGTAGGGACAAGTGTCATCACACAACCTGGTATGGATACCATGGCAAGTCTTCATAGGTCCCGGCCCATACACTGGTAACCCTAGCAACCTAATCCGAACTTCCGACCCATCCAAGCCTCATGTGGACCCACACATCCTCTCGTGAAGATGAGGAAGATGGTTTGCCATTTCAGGCCTTCTCACAGCATGTCGAGTCTATGCTAGCACTCATCCCATGTGTGAGGCACATTATCTTATTTAGAGATTATTTTCTAATCTACTTAGGTTATCACTTATTAGACTCACTTTCGACGGGTTATCCAGCAGCCACTTTGGGCGCGGCCCCCAATCGAAAGCCACTTTCCCATACGACACTAGACTAACTCAGACGAACTCAAACCAAGGAATACACATGGTCAGACGAACGGAGTTCAAGGAGGAGAAACAATCATCAGGTCAAATACGACTCACAGAAGAGGATATGACCAACTAAGACAACATCACAATACCATAGTCAACTCAAAATTCGAGGACTGAAACAGGAACACCAAATCATCCGTACGACAGGGTCCTACCAACAAAGCAAAGCTTGCCAATTCATAACTAAAAGCGAATACAGAAATTAAACTCGCAAAGGCAATAATCAAAAAGAACAATATTTCCTCAAATTGATTTAAACATTAAAATCGATCGAGTTTTCTACAAGATCTAATTCAGATTACGGTTATCTACCTCAACTGGGGATAAGTTGTTCTTGGTTTTCTAACTCCTAAGGTTCAAGCATTGAACAGGCAAATAAGCCATAATGAGTTGTTAAACCAAATTTATAATAATAAAATTCAAACAACCATTAATCAACTAAATTAAGATATTTAATTTCCAACAAACATCATTAACATACTGGTCTAAAACCGACTTCTACAATTTCGTATTTCAATCCCAATAACATATTATTCCATTCATTTTTAAACAATACTACCTCAATTAGCCAACTTCCCTAATTAGCTAGCAGGTAAGATCTAGATTCATTAACCCAAGATCAATAAGAATATATTCGACAATATTAAATTACAAAATTACGGTTGGAAAACTTAATTAGGAAGAGGGCATACGTCACGAAATGACGTGGGATACAATTAGCCTATAAGCTCCTTTATCACGTTATCCAATATCTAATCAACTTTTATCAAGATTAATGCTACCTCATGCATAATTAAGAAACTAAACAACATTCTTCATTAAAATAACTTTCATTTAAATGATATAAAGTATCATATGCATTTTTTGAACACTAACAAAAAAATACATTAAAAAAATGATTTTTAAGAAAAAACTACGTTAAACAGAATGCATAAAAAAAGAAAACTATGTTCTTTTTTTAAAAAACGCATTTAATAACTATGTTCCTTTTTTTTTTTTTTGTTTAAAAAAGGAAAAGCGTTTAAAAACGCGGCTAGGGCGGGCGTAACCCTAACCCTAGCCGTTGGGCATTACCCGAGCGGCGGCGCCGCTGCGGTGCCCGCAGGTCTGCGGCGCCCTGCGGCCACCGCAGTGTGCCGCGGGCAAAGCAAAAACCACCAGCGAGAAGGTTGGAGGGGGAGAAACCAGGGGGGTAGCGAGCGGGGGACGCGCGGGGGGGGGCGGGGGGAAGGGGAGGGGAGCGGGTGGAGCTCCGCTCCCCGCTCTCCCAAACCCCGACCCACAGTTCGCTAATCACAAAAAAAAAACGCGCACAGATCGATGATAACATCAAAACGCCCCCCCTACTAAAATTTAATAGAAAATTTGATTAAAAAACGCAGAGGTCCAATAATAAAAAAAATCAATGTTTCCATTTCCTTAAAAACACAGTTATAACTGTAAAAACAAACGCCCATTATCGAGCTTGATAAAGGATTCAATTTCAATATAGTTTCGGTTTTAAACGAACTGGTTTAGATAACACATCTTCTTGATGGCATCCTCATTCTATGCAAACATCCATGGGTTTCAAACACCCAAATTAAAATCTCCAGCCAAATCAAATTGATTTTCAAACACAAATTCATTTCTTTCAATCAAAACAATAATTTCTTTTGGCAACAAGAAGACAATTCAGAATTCCTACCTTCATTCGCAATCCAGGTATGGCTGAGGGAGAGCCCAATCCTGCCAGAATCAACCAACTCCTCTTCTCCAAAACCCCCAAAAATCTTTCCAGCCAAAATCTCCTCCAAAAATGTCCATCCTCTCCAAATTTCCCCAAATTTGGGTTATATGGGAGAGTTGACCCAAAAATCCCATTTTAGGAATAAAAACTCTTATTTAAAAAATAATACTTAAAAATTAATCCTTTCTCACAAACACAACAAATAACTTGCCTTTTCAATTCAAAAATCGATTTCTTCAATCAATTAAATTTAACCTTTCAAATATCAGAATCCAACAGAATGCAATTACGTCTATTGCGATAAAATACTAAACTTTCTTTTCAACAACATATATATAAATGCATTAAATATTCGAAAACGGTTATTTAATCAAACTTACTCCAAATTTAAAACAGGGAATTCATTAACAACGAAAATCGCATAACGAATACCTGATTAATTTAATCCATTAATCTTCAATGCACAAACGCATATTTAATCAAGACAATTACTAAGGACTAATTCATCAATTAACCATGCACACCAGGCACGCAAACCGAGAAGGTCAACCAAACAGACGACTCGCAAACCCAAACAAGAAGGGATTACCGACGACGACTGGCGATGCTCACTAGAGCACGACGAAGGTCAACTAGGGTCTCACGACCACCTAATCCGACTCTAGGGATTAACAAGGGTACACTCAAACCTGCAAAACCAGGTGACGACGAACCTCGCACTCATGCGACTTTGTACCTGAAATCTCCTGCAACAAAAGATCATACATGCATACATTTATAAAATCTAATGAAAGCGTTAGTCCGATACTAAAATCACGAAATAGGTACACTGAATAACCTGCATACAACTAGTGTGAGAACCACATCAATAGCTATGCGTTAAATCAAACATCTGACACTAATCATAATATTATGATAACTAATCCAGATTAAACCAAGGTTAGAAGTAGACTAGGGTAGGGGTACTACACCTCACCTCCATTGGATCGAAAAGGTCTTCCTCATTCACAAACTTGTAGACTGGTAATAAATATTCCAAGGAAGTATAACTCGTTTCCCATATACTAACCCAAATGGGGATTTTCCTGTGGATTTTTTGGTGGTAATTCTATCTTCCCAAAGAGATAAGTTCAATTTGGAATCCCAATCCCTTTTGTTGTTATCAAGCATCCTTCTTATAATTTAAAAAATGTTCTTATTTCTTGATTCAGCTTGACCATTTCCTTGGGGATGATATGGTGAAGCATAAGATACTATAATGCCATATTCCTCACATAACTTATTGAATTCAACAGATCTAAAACACATGCCATTGTCTGTTATAAATCTAGAAGGGACACCAAACCTAGTTAATATATTTTCCATCAAATATTTGATTACCACTTTGCTGGTTGCTTGTCTGGCGGGAATAACTTCTACCCATTTAGTAAAGTAATTAGTGGCAACTAGGATCCATCTGTGGCCTCCACTTGACTTGTCAGTAATCTCTCCTACGAAATCAATCCCCATTGTTGAAAAGGATCTTCAACATGCATTGGTCTTAATGGTAAGGCTCCTTGATATCTCAATTTCCTTGAAATTTTTTGACATGCTTCACATTTTCTTACGTATGTAAATGCATCTCTAAAACCACTAGGTTAAGAATAACCAGCCTTCAAAATCTTGTAGGCAGTAGTTTTAGCTGGAAAATGTCCTCCACACACTCCATCATGCATATCTTTCAACACCACTTGTGATTGATGTTGTTCTATGCAAAATAACAACACACCATCTATATTTCTCCTATACAAGTCCCCTCTTATCAAGACATACTTAGTTTCCTATAACTTGAGCGATCTTTTCCAGTTTTCCTCTAAACATTCAGGACATTGCATATGTTTCAAGTAGTAGATGATATTTGAGTACTAAGGAACCTATTTTATACTCATAAAAACATCTTTTAGGATGACATTATTAACTTGGGCAACTTCCAAAGTTGATTCAACCATCAACTTGGCTAACCCTTGTCCTCTTACTAGTTTTGTTATTTGGATGTTTATATTGAATTCTTGTACTTGATTTATCGATCTACATCTCCTGCTAGCCACCTCTGATTGTTTGAATATGTCCTTGACTACTACATTAGGAACATATTCCACCACTTCCGCTCCTACTAGATATGATCTGAAAGTTTTCATTCCTTTAACCAATGCATAGGCTTGTTTTTCATTGATGTCATACTTCAAATCAGCTTCCTGCGAGGCTTTTCTAGAGAATGCAATAGGCTGCTCATGACCTTCATCATTCTTCTACAACATAACAACAACAATGGTGTGATAAGAGGAAAAAGATAATATTTGGAATGGCTTGAAGAAATCAGGAGACTTTAGCACAGGAGATTCCTTAATTTCCTTCTTAATACCCAGAAATGCATCCCTAGCTTCATTGTTCCAGTCCAACTTTGCACCCGTCTTCAACATCTTAGACTTAGGTTTCACAATCTTTGCAAAATTAGATGTAAATCTCCTCACAAAGTTTATCTGTCCAAAAAATGACTGTATGGCTTTGACTATTCTAGGAATGGGAATTCTATCAATGGTAGCAACTCTCTCTAGGTCAAATTTCACCCCTTCCTTTGAAACTATATGCCCCTTTAGTTTCCCTTATGTGACACCAAAATGGTACTTCTTGGGGTTTAAAGCGATACCATATTCTAGAGCTTTTATGAATATCTTTTCAAGGTGGCTACAATGAACTTCAACTTTCTTTGAGTATGCGGTCAGATCATCTTGATATAATATCATGATCACATTGATCAATTCTGCAAATGCTACATCCAAAGCTCTTTGGAAAGTAGCTCCTACATTTGTCAAACCAAAAGGCATTCTAGTGTACACATATGTCCCCCACAGGGTGGTAAATGCAGTTTTAAAATATTCAAAATCTTTGAATTTTACCTGGTTATAACCAGAAAAGCCATCCATCATTGATGATAGCTCACATATTGTTACCTTCTGCAATAGTGCATCCATGTTTGTTAGTGGGTAATTATCCTTTAAGTGGGATATGTTTAGATTCTTGAAATCAACACATAGTCTAATGTCCTCATTCTTCTTTCGTACTGGCACAGGATTTGAAACCCACATTGAGTATCTAATTGGCTTAATTATCTCTGTTTCCTTCATTTTTAATATCTCTTCATGCATTTTAGAAAATAGGGTGGGATTAATAGATCTCTGCTTCTGTCTAAATGGTTTGCGTCAGGATTTAGTGGGATCTCATGCTAATATAAGTCCTCCCTATATGCTTTTAAATCATCATACGACTAGGAAAATACGTGCCTATATTTCCTCAACAATGCTATTAATTCCTCCCTTATCTTTGGTGTGAGATTTTTATCAATGAGCATAATTTTTGGGGAATTATCTATTCCAAGATTTATCTTTTCAACATCCTCATCTTTAATCGGTCCTGCCTTTGTTTCTATCCTATCATCTTTGTCAAAGATCCTCTCCAAGGCAACAAGACCTTTAAGGATCTTGTTTGTTTTTAGCTGGACTATTTCTTTCTCAAATGTAGTTTCTTTCCCATCAATCTCCTCCACATAAGAATTGAAACCAATATGTTGGGATTCATATTTATCTACACAATGTAGGAAGTTTAGTAAATCCTCATCATCTTCAAAAACTTGCCAACTGCATATGTTGTCTGGGACAAAAGGTCTAGTTTTAACTTCCACCTTGAATATACCATAACATGTTATATCATCTTGTTTGATGGCCACATTAGATAGAAAATCTGCCATGATATTTTTGGATCTATCAGCCCACTCTATTGAAAAGGCATCAAAACATTCAATAGTATCCAAAACTTCATTTCTATATCTCTTTAGTCTAGCGTTCTTAGTGGTATACTTGAATCTGACCTGTGAAATGATCAATTTTGAATCTTCATAAGCACTAAGGAGCTTATCCCATACTTGGATGCCAAATTTAATCCTAACAAAGAGCCTCATATTCTACTGTATTTTTGGTGAAATCAAATGATAGGAGGAATGAATATTTAAATGTTTTTCCTTTTGGTGAAATAAAAACAACTCCTGCTCCATTTCCCTCCTTCCTGCAAGCTCCATCAAAATACATCCGCCATATCTGATTCATGCTTTCATGGGAACTAAAGCTAATGGGATCTATACTTTTCATCTTAGGCTTTCTCAATTGGAATGTCAAATTTTCCATATCTGAATGACAAAAATAGGTTATTTGGTTAGGGTCTATGTCTTCAATTATGAGAGAGGATCTTGGTTCCCTCTCTACTCTTACTCCCTTCCCATTCATTAGTATAGTAGCATATGACGGGTCTAATTGAACATGACCTCCCACCAGGCTTGACCATTGTCTAGACAATAACATCCCATAGTTAGGGGGGACATCCACCACTGTTATATTTGTTTTTTATGAAGCCTTAGGGTAGGCAACAATTTCGAATTCTACGTCCTTCATGACAACCACCACTGGGACAGACCTATTTTCCATGGCATAACACTTTCCATATGTATTATCCACCCACATCCCCAATTATTTCATTACTTAAAAATGCATAATATTCATGGCATCTCATGAATCTAGCATGCAATTTCTTATCAATTTATTGTTAATCATCAATGTCATATAAAAGGGGTCTATTCATGGAGGATCTTTTGTTATCGTGGTTCCCAAGTATACCACAATTGCATCTTTCCTCATGACATAAGATACATAATTACAATCTCAATTACATAGAATAATCTCGAAGGATCCATCCACATGAAGAGAAGATAATAATCCACATCCATGCACACTAGCTTCTAATGAAGAACATCTCAATGGAAGAAGATATCAAACCACCTAACCATGTGGAACCAATAGGGAACCACCCCCTATGCTAGGAGATGACACAAGGTTCAAACTAACACTCTAGACCTTAGCTGACACCTAACATCCAAAGGACAAGAACTCATAATTATAGAAAAAAAACCACATAAGATTACACCAAAGCACAATACAAGGCTAAAAAGATATGCAATAAACTCCCAGAGGCATACCAAACAATCATGGCATAAGGATCATGGACACATGTAGGGAAATAGTATCATCACATGCTATCTTGACAAAGAAGGGGCCACACCACACCTTGATAGACATGTGGAGCCATCTCAACCTATTTGCAATCAAGGGAGTTTGACTTATTGTCGCAATGATCTTCTCAATCCCATCCCGAGTCTCTCCTAAAGGGCTATCAGTGGGGCACAACAACTATTCATTATCTTGATTAAGTGAATCCTAATTATCTATTCGCACTAATCAAATTATTATGGTTATCACTTGCAATTAAACATAAACTCTTCATGTGGTCCCATGACAAGTCTAGACCCTAAGCATCCTCTCTAGCAACCTCTTAGAATCCCATTGCTCACGACCTTGGTCCTACACATGAAAGAGCCCACTCTCCCTATCCATGTATCAATACCTTAGGGTAGAACATAAATCACAACAACATTAAAATTACATCATCAAGGCTCTCAATAAAAGCAATATCATAGAAACAACATTACTGATACAAATATGAAACATAACATGAACCATAATGCCAACTTGCAAAGAAAGAGCCTCCAACAAAAAAATAATAACAATAAAAAGAGTAAGGTATACGACATCTTACTCGACAATATGCAATACATCCTCAATAGTGAGGCAATCCATCCCGCTAGAGCTCATATAAACTCATCCTCAACAACAAGGCATACTCCTTCTTGCTAGAGCAAATCAACACATATGCACAATCCTCAATGACAAGGCCTAAACCATCTTGCTAGAGCACAAATCAACATTAAAATGAGATATACCAAACCATAAGCATCCTAAAGAAACTCAAGACATTCATAAAAAACCCTCTGGTACAAGCTCAAAATCCAGAAAAGTGACCATAAAGGACCAAATTGGCAAAACAGGCAAAACAAAGCAGAATGGCGCATCCATGGAGTAGCTTAGCACATCTAGAACATCCTATAGTGCATTGGTGCCATTCTATAGCGCATTGGTGACTTTTTGTGGCACATAGAGTTCAAAGACCAAAAATGATAAAAACAGAAGATGTAAGGTTACGATCTTGCCCAGAATTGCATATAGGCTCACAAAATGGACACAAGACACTCCCAGAAGGTGTGGGAGACCAATATAATGCCAAAGAAACACAAAAATATGACAACAAGATGATACAAAGAAACTTTAACATCATTACCCAACATCTCACATACACAGTCTTACATAGACATTGCCAGAAATCAAATGACATCACCATATGATGAAATAAGGTAGAGAAAGGGTCTCACACACAACTAAATTGGAAAAACAAGGACTCAACAAGTCCATAGGGAAGACAAAACAAGAGACTAAAACCATAGAAAATATAGAATTGGGATTTCACGACAACACCCAACACAATAAATTAAAAAGCATACAAATATTTAACTCCCCAATCATAATACATATATTTCAATATTAATATCCTTTCTTTTGTTATGTTTCCCAATTCCCACATACAATCTTTATGCATACATGAAGAAAACAACTCTTTTCAAAATCAAAATGCAAGAATGAAAAATATCTCCAACCTAGAAAGTAGAGTAATGGCAATGCAATCGTAGAAGAGCAAATTCTAGACCAACAAGCTTTCCAAAATCTAAAATCCAAATCCAATCCAACCAAACAATTCCAACTCCAAGCAATTCAAAAATCTAAAAGTTGCAGAAAACATCGAGAAGCTCACCACAACAAATGCTCAAAAAGCCAATAAATAAAATTTCATTCAAAAACTATAGAAGAATCCCAACCAATCAAAATATTTTAATAAACTATATTCTATACCACCCCCTTTCCAAGAATCGAGGTAAGAATATAAAATAATATTATATACTTACCCCCAAATCTCAACCAATAAAATAATAGAGTAGGTATAAACATAATATTTAATTACTCAATTAGTAACAAGAGAATGTAATAATATAATAACCAATAATAATAATCAAAGCCCAATAAAATAAATCAAATGCAATATAAATAAATGCTCAAATTAAATATAAAACCACAAATAATATAAATAAATAAACAAATAAATAAATAATAATATCCTCGCAATCACAACTCCCAAGAGGGACAATCATAGCAAGGGGTAGGTACATAAATAATAACAAATAAATAACCAATAAATAAAACAACAAGGCAAATAAATAAATAAATAATCAAAACAATAAATAATTAGATAAACAATAAATAAATAAACAATAAAGAAGATAAATAAATAAATAAACAATAAACAAATAAGCAAAATGGATAATAAATAAGTAAATGTCCGAACAAGCATAAATACTCAACCAGTAATTAAACAATAAATAAATTATAATCCAATAAATAAAAAGCTCAAATAATAAATATTCAATTAAACATTAGATCATAAAATAATAATAATAATATAAAATCATCAATTAAATACAAATTCATGAAATAAACATCAATAAATAATAAATCTCCAATAATAATAATTCACAAATTAATATCAAATATTAATACCATCCATTAATTTAATTTAATACTAAATAAACTATATAAATTGATTAATTATTAATTAATAAATAATTGCAAACTCACAAGGCAACCTGACATAGGGTTGAACAACATACCACATGATACAAACCAATGACTCAAGCCAAGACACTAACTGACATGGGTATCAACTAAAGCCTAGAGTGTGTAGAGGGAACCCATGCCATCTCCAATCAACTTTCTATTGGGATTAAGACATACTCAGACCTGTGAGGCCAAGTGGAGTCGATTTCTAGTACCCGCAAATCTTGCAACCAACAATAACCACGAGACAACATATACCCTAATATATATCATAAATGATAAGGCAAGTGAGAGAATCACAATGTCATATCATGCTTGTAATGAGTGGTATGCCATTGTCTCTATCATGAATATAGTAGTAAGATAGTCACAATCAACAAAGCATCATCTCGTCCATTACAATCATAAAGTGGGCTTAGCAATAATAAGATTCAAGTAATATAATTGATACATGAATAATGAGTGCATCTAGATTGTTACACATAAGTCTGATCATCTTATTAGTTCGGGACATAAATTCATCCACATAAATCATAATGAATCCACTAATGTCAAAGAGACTATCAGTATAAGATGAGACAAAGATATTAGAACACACACAAACCTAAAACTATTTATCACACCCTCTCAAAAGGATGAGTCGGGGAGGGGCACTACATCCTCCCCCCCTAAAACTTGACTTACTGTTGGAAGTCGCAAGCCTAAGGTGAAGACGTACCCACAAATTAATCTAAAACTTCTTTTGAACACAGCCAAATTATATCTTTCCTATAGAACATTTACAAACGATATACATAATCTCCTCGCTAATGGATTTATCAATCATTAAAACATCTTAGTTCAAACATTTCCTAGCTCAAAGTAAGATAATGACAACAAAAGTTTCCTACCTATGCTTCAATTATTCAAGGTGAATGCATTACACTAGAGATAAAACAAGTCACAAAACTCTTACTAGTTTTTTGATAGATACAAAACTCTTACTAGTTACAATAAGCATGCTAAATCATTAAAATATCCTCAAGAGAAATTTATTTAACCACATTTTTCAAGACTAAAATTATAGTTCCTATCTCCAAGTTAGTATCTATAAGCAAAAATCACAATAAATCACACCATTCAAGCATGACAACACTCCTTTAACATCTAGTTGCATACAATTAAGAAGACATATATACATTTTACACAATATTTTATACATAGGCACATTCTTATATTATTGAAGAAGTCACATCATACACCTATATGAGGAAATTTTGAACAAGCTTTCTTCAAGACCAAACAAAATCAAAATAATCTCACAATTTTTAGAAATCTATATCCTATAAACTCAAGGAAAAACAAGATTTGAACTTATCAGTCTCTACCACACTTTTGTTGTGTTACTCTAATACAAACATTTGCCGCATCTTTCATCTCATCAAATCATTCAAAGGCACTCTAATTCATTAATTATACATGATATATAAACATAAGCACTGGTTGAAGATATTAAATCAACAATTCCTTTTGGATTTAACTATTTCATATATTACAAACTCCTCAAATTCCACTGCACTTCTATTTAACATTTCATGAATCTAGAAAGTTACTAGTACATTTTATCCTATAAACATATTTTATTACTCAACTAATATCATCATTATCTAATTGTCTGCTAAGTCCAATGCACTTATCCGTGGTGTCCTCACTTGCACACACTATCAAAGGATCAAAATGAACATGATAGAAACAAAATTGACACAAAATGAGAGCCCATTGTCGTGCCTGTGAAGTGTGATACCTGCAGCTGCAACACAAACACTCAATAGATCATTAAAAGCATGGTTAGAAAATAATAAGAAAATCAGGATGAACCATGACAAAGCAACCTATTTCCTCCTAAGAGATGCGAGTATGGATTTGCTCTTAGATCTAGATAAGCAATCCTAGTGACTTGACTACACCTAGATGGAGGATTTGAAATGATAATGATATACAAAGATGAGATTGATTATGCTAGTTTGATCCAAGAGACTAATTAAGCTAATGATATGCATGATTAAGCTATGATGATGATGCAATTAAGCTATAAAATAGATTGATTAAGCTACATGATTCAACAATTATGCTAGAAAATGATCAAATATAGCTAAGGCAATTGCCTATAACAATAATTATCAAATGATATGCCGATAGTAACAATGCCTAAATTGATGATATGAGATGGGATCCTTTGTGCTCCAAAATGGGGGGTATTTATAGGATTTCCAAGGCCAGGGGTGAGGTGGCAGGAATCAACGATCAAGATTGAGCCTGAAGATATCAAGGGTGAAATTGGAGGAGGTTGGAGAAGAGGTTGGAGGAAGAGACACTTGTCATCTCTATGGTGACAAGTGTCAAGAAGCTTTGCTCATAAAAGGGCAAGTGTCCAAGAGAGGAGACATGTGGCCAAAGTTCCATGTGTCTCAAGAAGAAAATATCCACACCATAGGAGGTTAGGATAAGGAGGTTAGAATGTGCAAGATATGATAGGGTTAGTTAAATCCAAGGTTAGGTGGAATGGGCTAGGTTAGAGGGATGGTTAGGTTAGGTGGTTAGAAGTTAGGAGGCATGTGGGTAATTTGAATTTAAAAATTCAAATAATAGGAAAAGACTAATTAATTCTCAACAACTCATAAATTGATTTGTTTTAATTAATTAGAGGATTAGAAGAATTGATTGAAATGGGGGGAAAGATTAATTAATTTGAATTAATTAATCAAAGGGGACTATGGAAATGAATCTATTAAATAAATCCTTAGATTTATTAATAAGTAGAAGAAAGAGAGAATTTAATCAAATTTTTAATGAATTCAATTAAATTAGGAAGGGGGATTAATTAAATAATTGCTTATTTAATTAATTATCTTCAGACCATTTTTTAGGTGTATACACCCACAATAGTCAACATATGGAATGACCACTATAGACATCAAAAGACAATAAAAGAGAAAGTCCAAAAGGAGCAGATCATCAAACCCAACATTAAGTCACAAAAAATTGTCAATGAAATCAATCAAGAAATAAAGCATGACAAGTGCCACAAAAATAGATGAAAGAAGAATTACAAAAGTCAAAAAATCAAATTAACTCCAACAATACTTGCACAAATCACAAAATAACTTAAGGAAAGATATCCAACACATCCAAATCTACTTCACAAGGTGACCAATATTAGTCACACCAAAGGGAGTAACCACTACACAACACTCGAGGGTACAACACCTTGAATATGTTAAAGAGTGTGAGCCAAACATTTAAAATCATAAATTCATTTATATATTCATATTAATTTTATCATTTTATTGCAGTACAATCCTTTATGAAAGTCTAGGCAAACATCCTTCATGAAAGAAGACATATGCAAGGAGGGAATAAAGCATCTCATACACACACAAGGAATACACTCATAACATTATTAATTTCCAAGATATCCTCTCCATAAAACAACCACATCTACTATGTTATAATAAAATAAATATCACAATCTTAGTCAATCACTTGATGATCTACTATAATGTTCACCATTATTTTCAGTCAATCACTTGATGATGTATTATAATATTCATCATTATTTTGTGTTTGTTTAGATTGCTAGGTTGTATTTCAATCATTTTTTTTGCACACATTTTCGCTCACACACTCGCCTTCAAAGATTTCACCATCCTTAATAGTAGAATCTTAATCTTTCATACCATCCTGACAAGGTTGACCCATTATCTGCTTATCTTTATTACCATCCAAAGAGGGTTGTCTTGATTTCTCCTTCCACACTTTTCTCTTCTTCTAGGAAGTCTTCAAGGGACAATCATTTTCTTAGTGATTGGACTTTTTGCAAACAAAACATGCAAAAGGAATGGTTTCAAACTCTATTTGTTGTTTCCAAACCTCAAATTTAGAGTTGATTTCAATGTTTGAGGGTCGATTTGTTTCCAAAAGAATACTAACATATTTCAAGCAAACACAAGCCATTTCTTGAAGGTTGTCATTTTATCTATAGAAAGGATCTCCCCAAAAGAGTTTGCAATACCTTTGAAGACTTCTTCATTCCAAAACTCTATTGGAAGCCGCAACACCCACACCCAAATAGGAATAGCATTAAAAGCATATTCATTAAGATCTAGGACAAGCTCTCATTTTTTAAGGGCAAACAGCTTTCAAATCCTCACCACGAGTAAAGGAGAAAGAAAACAATCCTTTGGGCATAGCTAGAACATCCACTTGCCCTTTGATTCTCCACTTCCTTCTTATAAATGATCACACAACCTCAATATTTTGGCATGGCCCCATAAATTTTCCCACCAGAGAAATAGACATAAGAGAAACATAATGATCAATAATAGAGTCTAGAACAAAAATGGAAAACTTACCCTTATCTAGCTCTAAGAGATCAACAATGGGGGACGGATTAGGGTTAGGTTTAACCCCAAACAAATTGGCCCAAGGTTTCTTGCTTTTCAACCTAGAGTTAGATAAACACCTTGAACCAAGACCATCTGCCCCCCCCATAAAGACAATAGAGTCCTTGCCACTAGTCCCAAAATTCCGCCCAATCACTAGATCACCATCATCTTCTTTAGACACAACAATTGACACACTTGTCGCTTCTCCACCTCTTGAGAGAAGTGTTGTGATTGGAAGCACTAGCTCAAGAAGAATTCCAAATATTTTATTCTTGTCTTCGCTCCTCCACCTGCATTCTCCATTATCCTTTTAAATTTAAAATTTAAATGTTTAGGTTTGTGTGTTGATATGTTACCAAAATTTTGTTAAATATAGTTGTAGTAGATTGTTTTTAATGTAGCAATTTCATTGTGATTAGTATGATTTTGGTATCTCTTTGGTGGCATTTTGGAGTTACATGTTGACTTCTTGATACTAGTGGGGATTACTACCCATGAATTACTTTTGGTATTCTATGAGATGATTTTAATGAATGGAGCATTATATTTTTTTTTTAACACACCAAGAGACTAAGAGGGGGGGTGAATAATTCTCAACCAGAACTTAAATCCTTTAATTCAAACTCAAAAATCCTTAACCAAACCAACAACATTAATGAAAGATAAGGCAATAAACACCAATGCACAAGAGAACACCATATTTATGTGGAAAACCCTAACAAGGGAAAAACCTCGGTGAGAAATCTCACAATATATGAATTAGTATTACAATTTATTTTAAGGATCACTTCCCAAGGAAACACATTACTACTAGAATGACTTGCTACAAAGATTCACTACCTTAGAGAAAGATACAAGGACATGTTGAGGAGATTCACTATCTTAGAGAAAGATACATGATAATTTGGATTACAATAAATAGGCCTTCAACTCATAGCTTCCAACAGTCTCCTTACAATGTAGCTACTCTTGTCTCACTAATTCAAGAAACCATTTATAAAATTATATCCAAAACATCCACCACACACATTTAATATTTTAAATTTGCATTCCACAATCCACACACCTTGCAAATGATTTGATCTTCTATATATATTTTGCAAGCAAGGAAAACATCAAATTAGGTTGACCATAATAGAAGACATGCAATGAACCCATCAAGTCAGCCTTAAAAGACATTTGTAGTGAAGGAAATCCAAAACTAGGAGATAGAGTGGGCCTAAAACAAATTATTACATCTTTCTATGCAGCCCCAAATATCAACCATGTTGGCGCACATCATCCCAAGTTATAAATAGGGTAGTGTGTAACACTTTACCAGTCGGCCAAAAAAAAAAACTTCCAAATGAATTTACTTACTCTTCTTCTACATTGGTGGGACCTTCCTTTATGTGGTATTTTGTACTTACTCTTTGATTGTATGGTTAAGGGTTTAAATTCTTTTAGTTATCTCTTTTAGTTGTATAGTGGTTGTTATAGTGTTTACTAGTTTAGTGTTGCTTATTTTATGAACGTAGTCTTTTAGTGCTGCTTGTTTTTTATTATCATATACACCTCTTGCAATCCAAAAATAAAGAAAATTACTAAAGAGGGAAAAAAATCAGATTTTAATTTCAAGTGCAGAAATAAACTCACAATAATTATAATAAATAACTAGCTATTGAAACGTTGAAGCCATATTTTCATGGTATATACCAATAACAAAGGTTATGAAAGGATTGTTGGTTCAAAACAATGGATATTTACATAGCGCGGTACTCAACTTAGAGAAATAAGTTTCCACTAAGAAACTATCCAAACTCCATTACTCTGACTAATTTATCTATCAATCCGAGGACATGTAACTTGAAATGGGACTGCAAAATATATGCACTAAGAGTATCTAGGAACAAGTCTATCTCATTATAGGCAAATAGAAGTGCTAGATAAATCTTTATAGTAAAGGAAATTTCTTTGAAATAATGACTCAGAAAGATAGTGCTAACTTCGACTACCAAAATATAAATTCTTTTAACTTATGCAAAAATAACTACTCTACTTCGTCGTGGTTGCAAGAACAGACACAATGTAATAGTATATGGCTGCAGGAGCGGACAATGAGCAAATTAATAGAACAAAATTAAGTAACTTGAAGGAAGAAGTACATAAGAGATAATTAAACAGAATCCTCACCAAGTGGCCCCCCTTGGGTGAGTCTCCTGCAATGAGAATTACAGTAGAAACTAACTAATCGAGTTCACACTTCCATATCAAAACACCATAGATTGCTTCAGAAAATAGATATTCTTCTTATTCAGAAACTAGTTCAACAACATAACATTACTTAATGCAAAATAAAGAACTAACTATCTAAGGAATGAGAGAGGGATTTATAACATTCAACCTCACAACAATTCCCTGAACATTCGCTCCACTTCCCAATATCTAGGTGGAAACTTTTATTTAAACTTATGAAATCTAGGAAAACTAAGACAATTAGCACTTTGCCCTTCCTTTGAACATTTGTATATCTTTCCTATATATCCTCTAACATCTATCATGACCATCAACAGAATTCATTAATGGATTAGGGATAATCTGTAGATTCCTTAATGAGCTTGGTCAACAATACCCGGGTCACAACACATCTTTGAACTCTTCTTGCCTTGTTGTCCATTCTTTGCCCACATTGCCATGTTGTTATGAATGAAGCCATGTTCCATCACAAAGACTATTTCCAGGCAGTTGCAACACAAGGATTAAAGAAAGCATTCCATCCACATTTCATGACCACTCATTTGTACAAATTTATCAGTCACATAAAAACAATAAATACTCATAATTGCATTCATAAAGTTCAAGGTATTTGTCAAAATAAAGGTTTCCAACTATAGGCGATATGGTTATCAAAATAGGTAAATAAGGTTGGCTAAAGTATGTTTATAAAGTCCATCATCAAAATATAAGAGTCTTAAAGATAGCAAAATGTCTATAAAAAGAAACATAAAACTATGGTTCATTAAGGATTATGTTGCTAATTCAAAATAATATCTATATAGTCATTTGAGTCTTCAACAGCTCAAGAGGATATGTACATATTGTAGACCACACTCGTATAGTTGCACCAACAATAGGGGAGATAGAAAAAGTAATACGTGGGGTCTCCCTTGGTTTGAGGCTCAAAAATTTCTTCATTGTATCATATGCAAAAAGTTATAAAACCAACATAGCACCTTGATTCTGACAATGAGAATAATTCGAACAAAGAAATGTACCATACTTGTTTTATATAGCTAAAATATTTACAAAAAATTAAATACTTCAAATAAAAGTATGACATCTCTAGAACAAAAGTGATATAATTATGATTTATAATCCCTTTAAGCTAAATAATGAAACCAACTTTAGTAAACAAAATTCAATGCACGTTCTTCCCTTTATTTTACTTTCTATAATTGAAAGCAATAAGTTCAAGAAGAAGGCAACTACTTGTAAAATAATGTGGAAATAAATTCATTCAATGCAATGTATCAACAAACATTATATCCAATTTTTTAAAATGTGAAGGAAGATGCCATTCACATAGGATAAAAATAAAGGCATTTTCTAGGTCCCAACCATGCAAGATTTGCATATTAGATCTCCCTTATGCAAAGATTCCAAAAGGGACTTATTTTTCCATTTACCTTATATATTGTTCAACAAGGTGTACAAACTTAACCCTCTATAATTTTAGTTATAAATATTAGATCTCTATTATGAAATACACACATTTTCACACAATGATAAACATTAATCTAGAAAGAACAAGACAAATAAACTTGCAAAGCACACAATTGCAAGCAATCAGAATCAAAAAGTAGAAATTGGTATAGTGTAACACATGTTGATTTCTTGCTTGGTTTCTTTTTAGTCCATTATTTGTTACTTGTAAAAAAATCATAAATGGTAACGAAAATATTTAATCATTCAGATGCAATTAAAGATATTTTTTATTTTTGTTTAGAACCTCTTTTATGCACTACATTTATTTTGTCACTAGCTAAAAGGAATTTCAATTACTTTACTCTATCTACTAAATCTTTCCATGAAATAGGAAACATAGTGCATTACGTGCACTATTGTGGTTATGGATTTACAACCACCAAATTTTTAGAATATAAATTATTTGTGTAATAAGATGGTCAAGATTTTAGATGGTTTCTTTATCCAATTATAATATTCCAAAGTTATCAAACTTTTATGAAAATTGGTTAACCACTAACATTTTGTAGATTCTTTCAAGTGTTACCTGCTTATGTGGAAGTCAATCTTTATTTTTGCAAATCTTCCCTACCAATATTTGGCAAAAACTTTGTTGTAGTGCAACAAAAACATACATAATTCAAATTAGATTTTTTTTTTTAATTGATTAATGGTTTATTATATTATGAAAATAAAGGGCATACATTTTCTGTAACATACATACAACATAAAAATTATCAGTTTGGGAACATCCTACCATTAAAGCCCCTATTCTTCCTAGCCCTGACCTCCCAAAACTTGTATACTAGCAATTACAAAATGGGCAAAGTGCTCTTTACAAAAAACATATTGACAAAATTATATAACACAACTTATTAGACTTTAATTGCTCAGCACTAATTCCAAAATTGCTTTTCCACGAACCTCTTGCACACTTGTTCCAACCTGTGCTTTTCCTTGCTGGGATTCACCATGCTTAACAAGAATGCACCTCCTTTCATCATTTGCCTCTTCTTTTCACTGTACGAACCCACATGTCATCCTCATTTTCTTTGTGGAGGTGATGCCTCTTTCGCTTACTCTTGAGTCTCTAACCATGGCATCCATTTTGCCACCTCCTCTTGTACTAGATGCACTTCCCTTGATTTGAGGTGGTCCTTGATTCCTTGAAGCCCTATTTGGGCTAAAGCTTGACAAACCTCCTTGTTTCTATTTGCAGTACAAAGGAGGAAAGGCCTCAACAGTGGTGTAAATTAATCAACATGTAACTAGTCACCACTAGGGCAGACAAAACCTTCACCTTGTCTCACCATGCCAATAAAATTTGTCAAACCCCAATACCAATCATCTTTAACACACTTATGCATGAGCCAAAACACCATTTTTCTTGCCTCTAACTCAAAACACCAAGCCATGAAAAGATAAGTGATATCAATATTGGTATGATACCTATATTGAGTGTTTAGGTACACATCTCCCAACACTATCTTCACCCTGTTAAAGAATGATTGTTTTGTGATTTTAAAAACATGACTCGGACACTCCTTTGAGATATTTTTACAAAAACTCACCATTATTTTAGTGGTTTTTAAGGATAAATTCACTTGCATGTTGCCTCCTTTCCCTACTCTCAAGCTCAAATGATCATCTCTCCTCTTACAATCTGTAAAATTTCCAAACTTGGCACCTTATGTCAATATTTTCTTTGCAAACTCCTGTCACCATCGATTTAAGACAACTCCCACCAAGACCCATCAAATACAAAGAATTTCATTGTCCATTAACTTCTCCTATATTGTATGATTATAGACTAGTTGTTGTAAATAGAGACTATCTCGTTCGCATGCTTCACAATCATGGGTTTGTAATTCAACTTCAAATGTGTCACATCTGCATTCAATACTCATTCAAATTTATTGTCTTTTCTTGTTTCTTGTTGCCACCTCAACCAATCCATTCCAAAAGCAATCCTCACCCTTGCTTCAATACTCCCACTTTCCCTATCATATGAGGCGAAGATCAAATCTTGTTAAGTTAAAACCAACTTGGTTGACCAGGCATTGAGAATCATCATTACTACCTTTCTCCCTTAGCCTCTCCATCACCTTAATTCATTACAACTTCCACCAATCCTATCTGACCCTCGAGGCAACTAACGTGCAAATTTTTTGACCTCATCCTTGTATTAGCTATCACCTTAATTCACCTCATTCGTGATTTCAAGCATCACATCAAACCATTTGACTTCCCCAATTTGAAGATCGATTGCCACATTGGCTTGTTTGTCAACTTATATATTACCATCCCTTAGAAAAAGAAGATAATTTAACTTGCTAAATGTGGTAAGAAGCCATTTGATATTGTGGATGATCTTGTCAATTTTCTGGTTATTGACTTGTCCTTTCGAGAGTGCGTTCACAATAATTTGTGAGTACCCTTCGAGGTGAAGATTCGTCGTTGCCAACATTTTTGCCATGTATACTATGAGGAGGGAAACATTTCTGCTTCATCATTGGTTCCCCAACCTAGTCTTTAACTACATTTAGCAATGATTTTGCCTTGATAATCTCTAGCTACATAATGTGCTCTAGATGAACCTAGATTCCCCTTTATAGCTCTATCAAAATTCACCTCAATTGAATATTGGTCTAGGGGTTTCCATGTCATTATCCTTGTTTCACCTTCCAAAGGATGAACCTTTTTTGGAACATTAATTGGCCTAAATTTTATGAGTGACCAATGCACTTGTATCTTGTTGTCCAACCAATTATATGGGTGTTTTTCTCAATTCACTCTTGATGCTGCAGTTTTTACCAATTTTGAAATTTCTTTCAATTCTACTCCACAATCTTTACAAACATTCTTCTTTGTCTTGGAAGATCTATCTATTTTGTTCCTTCCACACCTCCCAAATCAAGGTAGATGATGAAATTCTCAAAATTCTTGAATATATTGGTTTATCTTTCCAAACTCGCCAACCTTGAAACCACTCCTTTAAGTTAGCCACTAGGGGAGTATACCAATCGAATCTTCGCAACAATCTCATCTAGTATTCTTGGGTAATTAGGCAATAAAGAAGGAAATGATTAACCGATTCCATAATATTTTTACACATGACACATCTAAATAGTCCCACGAACCCCAACTTGCTCAATCTGTCATTTGAAAGGATTCTCCCTCTAATTGCAAGCCACACAAATGATCCTACTTTGGGAAGGCAATTGGTATTTTAGCACAAATGGTGAGGCCATTGATAAGTAGATAGGTCATGTTCAATTAGGTTGTACCCAATTTTGACCAAGTATTTTCCACTTTTAGTTTCTCTAGTTTAATATTTATTTAAATCCATTCTCCATCTCCCTAGATAGGTTCAATTCTGTTGTATCTCTCCACACCCATTTTACAATCCCTTGTTCTTCTAATCTTTTCATGCAATCGACCACTTTTTTTTCCCACCTTGCCTCTATAACTATTTAAAGTTCGTTAAGGGAATTTGCCATATTAAGATTTGGTAGACCTTCCCATGAATCTCCCTAGAAATTTGCACATCTTCCATTATCCAGTTCCCATAAGAGATGATTTAAAATAGCCTTTCTACAATCAATTAGATAATTCCAGATAGTCAAACCCCATACAGGATTCCTAAATGTGACAATCCTATCTCTATCTTTGTTGTCCATATACTTATTTTTCAGAATTTTCACCCATCTTTGGTTTGGGTTAGCGTACATTCTGTAGACCAATTTAGCACCCATTTCCTCATTCACTAGATTCTATCTCCTTAAACTAGCTCCTCTTGAATGTTTTTGTTTACATATTTTATCTCAAGCCAACAACAAAATTTTGTCCTTATCTTGATTCCCATTCCAAAAGAATTTCCTCATTCCTCTCTCTATTATCCTTGTAATATTTTCAGGTATCTTCATACATGACATTGAGTATAATGGTATGGCTGAGATAACTGATTTCAACACAATGAACCATCCTGTCAAAGTCAGCTATTTACTTTTCTAGCCTTCCATATGTCCCAAATAGTTGTAACTAGCTTGTTCCACAAGTTTTATCTTCTTGCTCCTACAAACAAAGGTACCCTGATAAATTTACCAGGTTTCCTCCCCAATTTGATTCCCAATATTATTGAAATTTCCCTTTGTATGTCTAGTGTAGTATTAAAGCAATAGAATTCATATTTTTGCCAATTGATTGCTTGGCCTAAAACTCTACATTATTTATCTAATGTGGATCAAATGAATCTATCTTCCCTGACTGATGCCTCTCCCAATAGTAAGGTGTCATTCACAAATTGCAGATGGGTTGCGACATCTACACCTTAAGCTATCTTAATGCCTTTCCACCTTCCAATCTCTCTACTTTTGCAAATAAGTCTACTTAGTGCTTTTGCCATAATAACGAGGAGAGAGGGAGAATGAGGATATGCTTTCCTAATACCCCTTGACATTGGAAATTACCCTTGGGGGATACCATTAACAAGTATTAATATTTGAGGTGTAGAGATACAATTTTTAATCCAATCTATCTAGTAGGGGTGGACATTGAATTTGTTCAAAATCTTTAGTAGGAATAGTTTGTTGACATGATCGTAAGCCTTCTTCATATCTAGTTTTATTAGCATTCTATTAGTTTTTTCTTCTTTGACAAAGTGTATCACCTCATGTGCTATAATAATACCTTCCACTATGGATTTTTTTTGGGTAAATCTACTTTGCTCCTCTGAAATAATCTTTAGGAGAACCTTTTTCAGCCTATTGGCCTTTACTTTTGCAATGATCTTGTATGTTGTGTTGCGTAGGGATATGGGGCACATATCTTCAATGGTCTGGACTAATTCCTTATTTGGGATGAGATATAAAAGTATCATTAAGCTCCTTCAAAAAATTCTTCTTTTGTCTTGACTCTTCCACCACCTGCCATAGATAAGACTTTGTGAGCTCCCAAATATTTGAAAAAAGACTATAAAAAACTATCTGACCCTGGGGATTTATCTCTTTCCATTGAAAATAAAGAAAGCTTGACCTCTTCCATCGACACGGGTTGTAGTAACATTCTATTTTGTTGTTCCAAGATGATGTGAGGGATGTTCCCAAGAATCTCTTCATCATTAGGCTCCAAATTTGGCTCTTCTTCAGTCAGTAGCTTTAAAAAAAATTAATTGCCTCTTTGTTAATATCTTCTATATTGCTGAGAAGGTTACCCTTCATGTTCGTAATTTTTCTAATCCTATTGATCATTCTCCTAGCCTTAACGAAACTATGGAAGAATTTAGTATTCTGGTCCCCTTCCCCAAGACAACATTCCCTGGACTTCTGACATCGAAATATCTCCTCCCTAGCCAGAACCTCTGCTAGTTGCTGGTGGAGTATTTTATCCTTTTGGAATTGTGTCATAGTCATACCTTGTTGAATAACCATCTCATTGAACTCCACCAATTCCTTTTCAATTCCTAATTTTTATACAAATATATTACCAAAGTCTTCTCTATTCCATTCCTTCAACTTTGTTTTGACATATTGCAATAACTTGACCAAATTGAGTTCTTTTGTACCTCTCACCCGAGGGGCTTCTTTCCACCACTGGTCCAATAGTATTGATAACTATTAATCCCTCAGCCACATCTTTTTAAATTTGAAAGGGAATTTGACTGGGATCGAATCTTGTTTCAAAATAATAGAGATGGGGAAGTTATCAGATTCTGAAAAGGGAAGGATCGAGGCTTCCCAGAGGATCGGGAGGTTAGATCAATTCTTAGGCAAAAGGAACTTGTCTAATTTTTTAGAAATATTATTGCTATCTAATTGTTTATTGGTCCAAGGAAACATGATGTTTCTAAACTTTAGCTCAAAGAGACTATTTTCTTATATGAAATTTGAAAATCTAATTGTGATTTATTCGAACCCCCAATGCTCCCTCTCTTTTCTAAAAGGGTTTTGATTACATTGAAATCAACCCCCCCCCAAAAAAAGGCATTGCTTAGTGATTTCAAAAAAGTAGATAGTTGAATCCATACCTCTTCCTTTGCTTTACTAAATTTTTGACCATACACATTGATGAGGATGAATTCCCTATTTTCTATCATAGATCTGATCCTCACAACTCACCAATATCTATTTTTGGAAATTGTTTCCCCCTTCACATTTTGGGGTTTCCATAAAATACCCAATGCTCCAGAAGCACCTTCGGCTTCCACAAAAGACCCTTTATAATAAGGCCAAATTTTGAAGATCTTTTCTTTCACCCACCTTTAGTTTGGTTTTTTGTAGCATAAAGATGTTTGGGCGCACCTAATCAATACATTGATTGATCAAGTGCCTCTTGTCAGGGTCATTGTAGCCCCTAACATTCCATGATTGGATCTTCATTTCTCCCTAGGAAGGGAGGGTCCCTTCCTGGATTTGAGTTTCATTTGGCCCTTTTCACTCCCAATGATCTCCAACTACATTTTCCTTGATTTCTTCCCTCAAGACTTTTGTTCCCCTATATTGACTTTTCTTGATGATGCCAACATTTGACAGATCATTCTTTCTTCTAATATATCTTCTTCCTCTACCATATCAAAGGGGTCTTCTTCTCCTTTTTCTATCTCCACTTTATCACCAAAGCTTATTCTACTTGGAGTCACTTGATTTGGGGTTGTCTTATCATTCAGAGTTAGATAAATTGAGGGGTTTGTTACCTCGATTACACATGTATCCCCTCTAGACCTATCTTCAGCTGGGGTGTTACTATTGATGGACTATGTCAGGGTTCTTCTTTGGTAGATTTTGTTAGGAGATACAACCATTATGATTCTTTCCACTTCCTCTATAGACATAGTTGTGGGAGATGGCATCCTTCCAATTTTTATTTCATTAATAATCATTCCTAGATTGTTTGTCCTTTCCAAAGGATTTCCCCTCTCTGTGGAATCCTAGTAGGTCCTATCTTCTATGTCTTGAGGGTCACAATCTACTTGGTTTGTGTTATTCTTCAAGTCTGATTCTCGAACCCCCTCTCCAATCTCTACAACTTCATTTTCTAGAGTGTTGTGATCTTCCTGATTTGTATGTTCTTAAATCTCTTATTAACCTCTTTATCCTGGGTTTTCTTCTACTTCTCCACAACACTACTCCTCTATCATGGATTGGATATCCTCCCCATTTGTTTTCTCTTGAATGGCCTCCCCCACCTTATGCTTCCTCTGTCATTAAATAAACATTCAATAGTATTATGCCCATAATTTTTACATGTCTTACAACTATCTACAATGTCTTCTACTTCAATCCTTTAAACCTAGATTACCTCATTCGATATCAGTTCTATTTATTTCAACAAAGGGGGAATGGGGTCCCACATAATACATATCCATGTATAAACACTAAAGTCCTTATCCATTATCCGCAAGTCTTCCAAAACCCCATCCATTATCGAACATCCATTTTCCATACTCCCATTCCTTTAGTCCAAACTTTTGCATAAATCTTTATCCCCCTTCATCTTTCATCCATTCCATCTCCTCATATATTTCTACCAACATCTATGAGAATTCTCCAATTGTATTGGTCTATTATAGCACATCTTCAAGTGATACTATCCATCGAAGTAGATGCTTGAGTCCTTCCTCTATCCTATCACACATCCATTATCTTCCAAATCCACTTATCTACATCAAATTATCCCCATCCCTATCCATCTAAACTATTTAAAAAAAAATCATTAAAAATTTTTTTTTTTTTTAAAAAAAGTAAAGAGAAAAAATTCGTCCAATGGTGAAAACCACTTTTTGTAGGTACCATGATGAAAACTTGTTAAATGAATGTCATCTGTAATCCCCCATCCTCTTGCAGTCTACACTTGAGGGAACACTCCATCCATGCTACCTTCACAATCCACACTCTTTTATCCATCATCTCCTATCCATAATCCTTTCTAAATCCATCCTCATTTTCTATCTTTGATCTTGAATATCCTATCCATATCCTCCATCTAATATCTCTCATCCTATCCAAATACATATTTCATTCCTATTTTTGATCTTTGATCACGCTACAGGAAAAATAATGGAAATGCATGCTTTGGAGAATGCAAGCCTTAATTCATCCTCCACCCATATCCCTTATATACCTTATCCTTCCATCCCATTCATCCTTTATCCACCATCCTTCCATCCTTAAATCTACTACATCTAATGTGGGGCATTGCACTACTTTGCAACATATTTCTTGGATCCCCATTCCACCTATCTTTCATCCTTTAGTCCTCCATATCCTATCACCATCCATCTACTTAAAACCTTCATCTCCTATCCAAGCAATCTCTTCATCCATCCATCCTTTTACCAAGCCTTGGTTCTCCCTTGTCATTGGTCCTAATCCATTTATCCTATATCCACAATCCAATCCTATCATATCTCATAATATTCCCCATTCTATTCTATCATTATCCCCTCCCATATTATCCACTCCATTTGTGATTCCCATCACACTGAGCTCTTCCAATCTATCTGAGCTTATATTGACTTGCATGTAATCCAAAAACTTATCACCAACATGTTAACCAAATCCAAGCAAAAATCCTCCCATCTGCAGACCTTGTGCAACTGGCTTGTCTTTTGTCATCCATCAATCTATTCGCACCCTGTCCATCAGGATGTATCCTTCCCATATATTTTCTCTAATAATAAATGGCCATAGTCACAGTGATGGAGGAATTAGGATATGGTTCTTCCTATTCATGGTCATAGTGTAGGTGTTATTTCTTCCATCATGTATAGCTCTCCTATCATATTGCCAAGGTCTCTAATAATAAATGGTAAACATCCATTGACATGATATCAGATAATAATTCATCCCTATATGATCTAATGTGAAATTTGGTAAGAAATTATTCACTTACCAAAATTTTGTAATCATCTTGAATCTAAGAAATCCGATATAGGTTCAAATGCTTCATCATCTTCAAGTTCATCTTTTGGGCCATCCCTTCTGAGACCAAATTGTTTATAATATCACTATCTTTAATCACTAAAACATTTTCCTGATAACTTGTACCTGGTCGAAACAAGCTCTTCCTCTATGCTATCTTCTCCTTAGACTTTGTATACAATAGGGCACTTGTCATTATTGGAATCAAGGAACATTGAGAGGGGGGTGAATCAATGTTCTACTAGTTAATAAGTTTTCAAACTTATTCTCTAACCACTAGAAACAAATGCAAGAAAGTAAAATGCAGGAACACAAGATAATAAACCACAAAATCATAACACCGATATGTTTACATGGAAACCTAGAAAGGGAAAAACCACTATGGCATTGGAACCCACAATATTCATAAACTGTGATCATGAGTACATAAATATTACATAAGGGGAATGCACTTGCATTCAGGCACACTGCCTAGAACTAAAGGTTCAATTACAATATCGAAGTCTCACTGACTTACAGATCATTTAGAATGATAAATACAATTATTAAACTCCAAAATACCATCAAACAATGCTTGGATGGGTTCCGGTTAAGTGCAAAAAGTCTGACTATAATTGCTCTGCAACCTTGCCCTGTTCTGCTTCTCAGTCAGCTATCGGATCAAGAATGTGGAAATGAAACCACGCCAAATAGGTTTCTCAATCACTTCTCACTCATATCATACCTCAAAAAGATCTTCTACATCGGTCATATATATACGCAATCACAAAATAAAACATTCATCAATTCAGCCATCCATATTATGCAATGTAACATGTAACCAAGTGTCAGCTTAGACCAGATCTCTAAAACATATATGGATCAACCAAATGATGTCTACATGTTGGCCCTATCATCCCATGCATGAATCTGACCACCGCAATCACCACAAATATTCCAAACCAAAAGTGCTCTACTACCCTGAGATACTGGTGACAGATTACTATTGGCATTTTTGATAATGATGTTGTGATTGTCATTGATGGACACACACTTGCTTTGAGATCACTTTTTGTATGCATAAGTTATGCTCAACCGGTATGTGTTCCAAACCGGTATTATGTATTATAGCCTTTAGGCTATCAGTTTTTGCAGAAAGTGTCTACTGATCCCAAGTGGTATGAAGACCTCAAGCGGTTTGAGGATCTCAAGCAAAGCGAAGAAACTGAAGCGGCAGTTATCATTTTCCCAGTCTTCATTTTTGGCCAATCGGTAATTAGTAAATTTGTATGAACCTATATTACTCTGTGATGAGTTACCAACTGGTAATCGGTAAAGTTGTATGAACCAGTAATACTCTGTGATGAGTTACCAACCAGTATTTTTGTGATGAGTTACCATCCACCAACACTTTGACAGTGATTTTGTGTCATGTTATCAAATATGTCTAGATGCAATGAACCTAGGAACTTGCAATGTAATCCTATTGGACCGACATGAAATCAGATTCCTTTTTATGGACATCATGTCTAGGGTTTTAGTAGATGTAGCTATTAGGGTTTTTGGGTGGTTGATGAGTTTTTATATGTGCGATCTTAGAAGAGAAGATCGAGTCTGTGAGCTGTAACAGAGTGTGGATTTACTGAAGACTGAAGTCATGCTGAAATGCACTAGAAATGAGCTATCATGGATCTAACCAAGTAGACTATGCTATTTTCTAGATCATTCACTTGTTGATTACTCACATCTTCGACAAGTTTGAAACCCCTAACCAGGTAGGCCCAGAAAAGCCTTTGTAAATCCTTTAACAAGGTGGTTCACATCTGTGGATTTGAAATCCTCTCACAAGGTATTCTTTAATTAGACTTATCTCCTAATAGAGATTGAGATTCCTAACAAGATCTGTTTTGGTGAAGAACATTGTATGACCTTAACCGACCTGGTTACTATTCTCCAGATAGTTACTTGTGAGTTTCATCTCACCATGGTTTTTCCCATTTGGGTTTCCACGTCAAAATCTCTTGTTTTATGGTGATTATGCTTCTGCGGGTGAATGCCTTTTTTGCTGTCTAGTTTGCATTTGTGTTAACCAGTTTGTTAGTAAAATTGTTATACCAGTTTACTGCTAAACTGTTTAAGTGTTTAAGTTCAGTATTCTTTGGTATACTAATTCACCCCCCCCTCTTGGTATTCATCAATTGGTATCAGAGCCAGCCTTTCTATAAGTTTAACCACTTGGAAAGAGATATGGGGGAATACACTATGAGGGAACTTACTCATTGGCTCACTCAGACTGAGAAAGCCTATGATGAACTCAAAGTCAAGTATAAGGCCTCTCTGACAAAAAGGAGAGAGCATGCTGAGAAACTAATGGAGCTAACTGAAAAAAGTTCCTCTGATGAAGCGAACATGGAAGCCCTAGTTGAAGAAGTTGAATAACTAAATGAGTCTAATGCTAACCTAAGAAGGGAACTTGAAGGACTGACTATCAGGATGTGCCAAGAGCTTGAGAACTGGAGAAAAGCCAAAGATCTGGTAAAAGACAAAGATCATGAGATCTCCAAGCTGAAGCAAGAAATCAGTGCACTTACCGCTCATCTACAAGAGAGTAAAGTGGAAAAAGAGGAAATGCAAGGTGAAATAAACATGGCTATTTTTGAGAATGCAACTTTGAAGGAATCCAATGCTACTATTTCCAAAGAACTCATTGAGTCAAAGTAAATACTTGCCAAATTCAATAAGAGCACTGTTAATCTAGAGCAAAAGCTTGAATCGGCTAAACCGGCAAAGAATACTAATGGACTTGGTTTCTTTGAATATGAGGAAGGTGAGACCTCTGGAGCAAAAGATGTAGCATCAAAGAAGCAACCGACATCAAAGGATAAAGGTAAGAAAAAGTTCAAACCTGTTTGCTTTAATTGTCTCAAGGAAGGACATACTGCTAATGTATGTAGAAATAAGGCTTACAATAACTTTCCTTAGTTTCTAAACAATAAGCCTAGATACAATAGATTCAATGGAAATTGTTATGCATGCAACAAGTTTGGGTATAGAGCATTTGAATGCAGCTCTGTCATGCACAACACCGGAAGGTATCCTCAAAGGAGTCAAGGAGTCTTTCCTGAACCCTTTAGGAACTAGAATCCAAATAGGTTTAATACCTATAATCATCAGTCAGGAAGCGGTGGCTATCAAGCGGCAACCGGATGGAGAGAAACCTATTTGATCTATCATGGTAGTGGTCACACAACTGCAACATATAGAAGGAAGAATGGAAACATGAATAATGGACCTTAGAGAGCACCTAGAATGGTTTTCTATCATTGCAAAAAACCGGGTCATACAACAAGATTCTGCAGAATGAAAAAGAATATATTGGATGATATACCAGTCACTCCGGAAGGAAAGATTGATGTTGAAACTGTTCAAGTGGATATGAAGAAAACCTAGAAAACGAAGCTAGAAGAAGTGTCTCTAGAAGAACCAGTTTCTGCACCTGGTGTGGAAATCTCTGAACCGACAAACTAAGCTACAGGAAAGCTTAGGGGGAAACAAATCGGTAAAATATTTTGAACCCCCAGTTTACACCGGTAAAAGACCTTAATCGGTATGTGATACCTATCAATTGGCGGAAGATTGGAAATGAATAAAGGCAAATTAGGGTTTATGCCCTAATGGTGGAGCATTTATTATGGTAGGTGTAGAATTCATTTAAAAGGGATTTTCAAGTCATTTTCACTTATCAATTTGTGAGCAAAGAAGTTTTCAAGTGCAGAGCAACAAAAGGTGATTTGTCTTACGATTCAGAGAGATTTCAAAACTTCAAAGAAGAATCAGAATATAATATCAATCAGTAAAGTGTAGAACTCAAAGCGATAATCCAGCAACCCAAATAGTGTGTGGTGAAGTAGAATTTGCAAGCCCTAAATCTTGATGTGCAAAGGTATTTTTTGAGTTTCTCTATTTATCATGGCTTCTGCATCACACTCTAGTTCTAGTGCACCCGTTGATTCAGTTGATTTCATCCAATGGAAGGAAAAATATAATGCCCTATCCCAAATACCTACTGGCGTTATAGTTGAGGAAGGGATTTCAGATTATATTGACTGTAAAATTGAAGACCTAGGATCTCTAGTGATCCATTCTCAGTTAATCCTATTCTGTAGGAAGGACAAGAAGATCAAACCGGAATTCAGCATCTTGGAAAAGAAGAAGCTTCACAATGTAGTCTATTTTCTTGAAGAATTCATAGATGATCACATCCGCATCATTCTAAGCAGAGTGCATGGTGACAAAATGTATTTGGAGCAGACACATGACATCACACCGAAAGTGATTCATGTCATCATCGGTTTCTATAACGTTGGAGAAGTGCCATCCCTAAGGAAGATCAGCAAGACCAAAATGACCAAGCTCACCTATTCTGTGAGTGACTAACAGGGAATGACCATCAATACCATCAAGGACAATATGGTCAAGTATGCTTGTATGGTGATAGGTTACCGGATATTCCATGTTAGCATAATTAACTCTATCTCTGCTACAATGGTAAATGCTGGCTACAGGATGATCATGGAAGATACCTCATTTGATTTATGCACCTATATGCAAAGGCAGCTACTAGTGAACCTGAAGTCAATCAAATAGAACAATGCCTTGAGATTTAAATTCGGACAACTATTGGTTGGATTGTTCTTCTACTTCCAAGGCTACTTTCCAGGAGTCGATGATATTCAGTGGTCTGCTGACCAACCAGTTACAAAGAAAATTAGGGAAAGTCTTCAAGTGGTTGGAAACAGTTATCCTGACGTCTTGAAAAAATACTTTGATGAGTTCAGATGCAAGATGAGCCAAAGGGTAAGAATATCTAGTGATATTGTCAAAAAGTATGAAGAGGACATCTGCTTTATCATCAAAGTAGATAAGTGCATAATGGAGGTTGTTGAGCCTAGAAAGGAAGAAGTGGAGCCTATGGGTTATGAAGTGATGTACAATATGCTAGACGAGTATGCTTCTACCCTACTTTCTTCACCGCTTGATCCTAAGAAGAAGAGAACTGACACCTATCTGGAAAGGGTTACACCAGTTGAAGAGCCTTCAGTAAAGAAGGGAAAGGCAGTGCCATCTGTATCAGCATAGGTTACTTCAACAAGTCCTAAAGTGACCAAGCAATCATTGGCAAAGAAGAAACTAGAAGTTGCACCCGCCAAAGTATTTGAGAGAAAGCAGAAGATAAAAGGCAACACACCGAACTCAGAAGATACAAAATCTGAAGAACAACCTAAGAAGACTAGGCAAACAAGAAAGAAGACAAAGACATCTAGAAATAAACCAAAATCATCAGCACTGGTAAATATTGATATTTCCTCTTACAAACCTTTGACACATTGTCAAAGAACTATTAAGAACATTAGGAGAAATGTGCTAAGTGATTTGGCAGATTATTTTGATGATTTCAATGATAATGAGAAGGAGGAAGTAGAACAGGAAGTCATTCAATATTTATGTATTAATGACCGCTCTCCATCAGAAATTAAATATGTGACACCGGATTCTTTATATAATTCTTTAGACAACAAATGACACATTTCCATAGAAAAGGAACAGTAGATAAGAGAGGAAATATTTGCTCAATATTTTCTTGATGTGTCTAATTCCGAACTTTATGAAGTTATGGAAAAATATAAAGGCCTCTTCTTTATGAGAAGAAGGAGACTCTTGTTGCTACAAGGGAAAGTCCTTGAAGTGGTAAAAGATACCCACTCTCATGCCCAAGCCGCTCTGAGATTGCACCAAGTGTTCAAAGCCAACAAAAAGGCTGAACAAGAACCAGAAATTGAAAAACTGAATGAGGTGTATAATAGTAAAGGAGAACAGGTCACTGATCAAATAGACCCTATTGATGTTGATGTTTTTGATGGTGAAAATGTCACCTCGGATACAACAAAGGACAAAGCTAACAAAGAGAAAGTGGACAAGGAGAAACAGGACAAAGAAAAGGCTGACAGAGAGCAAGCGGAGAATGAGAAAAAGAAATAAGAGGAGGAAAAGAGAAAACAAGAAGAGAAGAGGAAATAAACAGAAGAGGAGAAAAAGAGTAAAGAGGAGGAGGAAAAGAGAAAACAAGAAGAGGAGAAGAAGAAACATGAATAGGAGAAGAAGAAGAATGAAGAAGAAAAGAAATAGGAAGAGGAGAAGAAGAAGAAGGAAGAAGAAAAGAAACAGGAAGAGGAGAAGAGGAAGAAGGAAGAGGAGAAGAAGAAACAGGAAGAAGAGAAGAAGAAGAAGGAAGAAGAAAAGAAACAGGAAGAGGGGAAGAGGAAGAAGGAAGAGGAGAAAAAGAAACATGAAGAAGAGAAGAAAAGAAATAGGAAGAGGAGAAGAGGAAGAAGGAAGAGGAGAAGAAGAAATAGGAAGAGAAGCAGAAAGAAGAAGAAAGGAAGAAGGAAGAAGAGAAAAGAAAGAAAGAAGTAGAGGAGAAAAAGAAGGCAAAAGAAGAAAAGCAAAAAGCCAAGGACAAGGAGGAAGCAACAAAGAGTGTACAAGTGGAGGCCCCAAAGGCAACTAGTAGTAAAGCCAAACCGGCTAACATTACCAGTCCCATTGACCTCCAATCTGCAAATGAAATGGAGCTACTACAAAGCATTAAGCTTTCCCAAGAGCGACTGGAAGCGCTAAGGAGGAAAAAGGAGGAAGGTGTTATTCAAACTATGGTGGAAACTCTTACTAGTTTGATTCCCGGTACCAATCTCCCAAGTACCAATTCCTCTCTAGCTCAACTGAAACTCCTATGCACAGTTGTGAGGACCAGGTGCAATGCCTGGAAGATGTTGCTAAAGCTAATGCTCAAAAGAAGCATCAAAGGGCTCTGAACACTACCATGGCGAAGAAGTTGAATGAGCTCTGGTCTGAACTTCAGAAGGCATAGAAGGACATAAGAGATGCTCTGGATGAGGGGAATCTTCTACTCAGTAAGATATGTCAACCTCATCTATTCTGTGGTGATGTGCTTGCTCAGAAAGAAAAACTATAAACTGATTTGCAGACATACATAAGCACCTTCAAGATGCCTTATGATTCCTTCATTGCATATGGGCAAACCATTCGCCGGTTTCAACTCCAAACTGCAAGAATAGAGTTAGAGATTAGCAATCGAACATGAGATTTGTAGGAACTTCAACTCATTCTACTACCAAGACTACAAATACTTCAGAAATGCTATCTCAATCTGGATGCCTTAACGGTCACTCAAGGGATGAGTACCTTGGATGCCATGGAGGAACAGGTATCCCAAATGCAAACAGAGAGTGAGGTTTCTACCTCATTTCTTGAGTCATGGTCCTTATCCATGAAGACATTTATGTAGGACTTTAAATCAGTTTTTGACAAGTTTCATTCTTTATTGTCATGAACACTTATTATTTTTTATAATATGAACAAGGGTTATTCAGCTGTACTTTGTCATTGTTGGCAAAGGGGGAGTAGTATTTTGTATTTAAAATTTTGATGAATGTTATGTATACTTTCATGTTTATCTCTGTAAGGGATTAGTATACATTTTATTTTCTACAAAAGGGGTAGTGTATATGCTTAGGGGGAGTAATGTTGATTATGGCATATTTTTGTTGTAAAACACTTAGATGTCAAAAATTTTCCTAAGTGTTGCCATCAATGCCAAAGGGGGACATTGTTGGCATTTTTGATAATGATGTTGTGATTGTCATTGATGGACACACACTTGCTTTGAGATCACTTTTTGTATGCATAAGTTATGCTCAACCGATATGTGTTCCAAACTGGTATTATGTATTATAGCCTTTAGGCTAGCATTTTTTGCAGAAAGTGTCTACCAATCCCAAGCGGTATGAAGACCTCAAGCGGTTCGAGGATCTCTAGTGGAGCGAAGAAACTGAAGTCACAGTTATCATTTTCCTAGTCTTCTTTTTTGGCCAATCAGTAATCGGTAAAGTTGTATGAACCGGTATTACTTTGTGATGAGTTACCAACTGGTAATTGGTAAAGTTGTATGAACCGATAATACTCTGTGATGAGTTACCATCCATCAACACTTTGACAGTGATTTTGTGTCATGTTATCAAATGTGTCTAGATGCAATGAACCTAGGAACTTGCAATGTAATCCTATTGGAGCGACATGAAATTAGATTTCTTTTCAAGGACATCATGTCTTGGGTTTTAGTAGATGTAGTTGTTAGGGTTTTTTGGTGGTTGATGAGTTTTTGTATGTGCGATCTTAGAAGAGAAGATCGAGTCTATGTGTTGTAATAGAGTGTGGATTTATGGAAAACTGAAGTAATGCTGAAATGCATTAGCAATGAGCTATCATTGATCTAACCAAGCAGACTGTGCTATTTGCTAGATCATTCACTTGTTGATTACTCACATCTTCGACAAGTTTGAAACCCCTAACTGGGTAGGCCCAAAAAAGCCTTTGTAAATCCTCTAACAAGGTGGTTCACATCTGTGGATCTGAAATCCTCTCACAAGGTAGTCTTTAATTAGACTTATCTCCTATCAGAGATTGAGATTCCTAACAGGATCTATTCTGGTGAAGAACATTGTATGACCTTAACTGGTCTGACCTTAACCGTCTGGTTACTATTCTACAGATATTTACTTGTGAGTTTCATGTCACTGTGGTTTTTCCCATTTGGTTTTCCACATCAAAATCTCTTGTGTTATGGTGATTGTGCTTTTGTGGGTGAATGCCTTTTTTGTTGTCTGGTTTGCATTTGTGTTAACCGATTTGTTAGTAAAATTGTTATACTGGTTTACTGCTAAACTATTTAAGTGTTTAAGTTCAGTATTCTTTGGTATACTAATTCACGCCCCCCCTCTTAGTATTCATCAATTACTAGATCACTCCCTCTCCCGGTTACCAAAATCCATAACTACCAGATAGGATTTTCATGAAGAGTTGCCATAAATGAAAAACCTAATCCATTATACATGCATTAGTATCCACTAGATGAGTGTCAATTGCCAACAATCTCCCCCTTTGGCATTGATGGCAACACTCATGAAAAATGATTAAGTGTTGAGTCAACCTCTCTACTGGATCAAAATTTCTAGGGCTCCCCCTTAGACAAAAAAACCCCCTTTGACAACAATGCCAAAGTTGGGGTTGTTGGTATTTTTAGTTTGTTGGCATTTTGCATATAGATTGCATTAATGATATGTTGTCATTGATGTCAATTGAACCAATAATGGTATTCATGTTATTGTTGATATTGCTGTTTTTGATATTGGCTAGTAACTGATTGGAAGAGATTTGGGGAAGATGTTGTAAACCGGTATATTAAATTTGTGAGTTGAACCGGTGTAAAGGGTTAAACCTTTCTATGCATTGTAACCAGTAAACCCTATTAGTTGTTAAACCCTAACTGATCAAGTTTGTTAGTTTATTATCTGATGAGCGATAATGATGGAGACACGTGTGATCATTGTATGAGGATAAGTTCATATTTTTTTGGCATGTTTGTTTATTGTCTAGGGAAGGAGCAAAGTGGATTGCATCTAATGCACAACGCGTGATGAGTTACAAAGTCTGATGGAGTGGTTGGAATTTTCTTGAAGAATGTGAAGAGATTGTTATAATTTCTAATGGTCAAGATTGTACCGACTTGTTTGTAATCTCCGTGATGAGAATTAGGTTTTTTGTTATGTTACTGACCTAATTGATTTGTATTTAAGGTTGATGAAGTTGTTTGTAAAAGTTGTTGGCAAGATTGGCAGAAACCTGTTGAGTGTGTAGTTGCCTAACCGGTGAATGGATCTGCACTTTGAGTAAGGCATATTGAAGCTTAAAAGGATCTGATCAAGCAAATGTAGTGCTATTCAAACAGATCAAGAAAACTTGTTGTTTTCTAAAAATTACAACAGAAGTGAAATCCCTTAACCGGGTAAGCTCTAACAATCTTGGTTACTTATTAAATCCTCTAACAAGGTGGTCCATTAGCTTGGATTCTTGAATCCTCCAGTGAGGTTACTCCTAATAGGGTATTGTGCTTTTCATCAAGGCATATTTGTAAATCCCTTAACCGGGTGATTCCTAACCGGAATTAGTTCTTAACAGGACTTATTGTAAAGCTTTAATAGGCTTGGCTCCTAATAGGGTGAACTTCAAAAGAGTTTAGATAGATATCCTTGTGAGTTTCATCTCACCATGGTTTTTACCTATTTGGGTTTTCCATGTATAAACATTTGTGTCAAGTGGTGAATGCTTTTGTGGTTATGATCTTATTTGTTGATTTGATTAACTTCTATTAAGGCATGATAATTGGAAGCATTGAGAGATGAATATGTTGAGATATGATTAAGCATTGTTGATGTTTACAAGATTGAAGTTGATTACAGTTAATTTGTCATAATAGTCAAACCGCTTGATGTCAAGTATTCTTATGAATATTGATCTTAATTGTGATAAGTTTACTTTGTGTGGTTGAGTTTGAGTTTGGGAACTTTGTATCAGTTTTTTAGTATACTGATTCACCCCCCTCCCTCTCAATATTCTACTAGATACTTATTCTTTCATCATACCATCAATTGGTATCAGAGCATCTCAGGTCCTCTTTAATCTAAAAGCCTAACAGCTTGAGGAAAATATCTTGTAGATCTTGATGAAGAAAGAAGGTCCGAAGTTCAACAAAGATAACTATAGAATATGGAGCGACATAATGAAGATTTACATTAAGAGTCTTGGTAGTCAGTATTGGGATCATATAGAAACCAAGTATATTACACTGACTAGAACCCTAACTAATGATCAGAAGAAAGAACAACAAGAAAATCACCAAGCATTAGAGGCTATTATCAGTTCCCTGTCTGATGCTGAATATGTAGATGTTCATGGTCTTGAAACTGCATATGAAGTGTAGAAAAAACTTGAAGATATTTATAGCGGTGATGAACATGTTAAGATTGCTAAAGAGGAGAGTCTAAGAGGAAATTTTGACAACATGAGAATGTCTGAAGGTGAGAATATCTAGCATTATGGTCAAAGGATAAAAGAGATAGTTGTTGAAATAAAGAGTGCAAGAGAGAAAGTGGAAGATGCCATAGTGATCAGTAAGTTACTGAGAACCCTACTACCGGTCTATGCTATCCGAGTTACAGCTATTCAGGAGTTGAAATCCATTAACAAGACAAAGGTAACTCTTGACTCTATTATTGGAAAACTTACTGCTTTTGAACTAAATGGCTATGATGGCAGTGTACAAAAATCAGAATATGCATTCAGAGCTTCTGTCTCTAACCCATCTATGAGAACAAGTAGAGATACCGGCCATGGTTATGAATCTAGATCTAGTAGAGATGTTGATGATGAAGACAACTTAGTGGAACTTGAAGCATTGTTGGCAAAATGACTACCTGGAGGCACTGGTAAATATAGAGGTAAGCTACCTTTAGAATGTTTTGCATGCAACAAGATTGGTCATATAGCATCTAATTTCCCTAATGGTGAAAATGAATACAAGAGAGACAAATTTAAGAAGTATAAGGGTAAAGGCAATAGCGATTGTCTTGTAGCTATTGACAATGGTATTACTGATGAAGAATCCGATGATGATGCTAGTGAAGATATTGTGTTTGTAGCAATTAAGGAATAAATATCAGATCAGAAGGCACTAGTATCCAGGATGGATAACTCTAATGATTGGATCATTGATAATGGTTGTTCACATCACATGACCGGTGATCAGAGCAAATTTCTTTCCCTGAAGGAATTTGATGGTGGTGTTGTTAGATTTGGCAATGACTCACCCTATATGGTTAAAGGTAAGGGAGTTATTTCTCTTAATGGGAAGAACAGTGCTGAAGATGTCTATTGGGTTGAAGGCCTAAAGTACAATCTTTTGAGTGTGGCACAACTTAATGATAGAGGATACCCACTAGAGTTTAGAAATGGTATGTGCAAAATCTTTGACAATAAAGGTGAATTGATTTCAACTGGGAAACAGACCAGAGGTAATCTATTTCATCTTAATCCTAAAGTTAGCAACTATTTGATTGCAAAAATAGATGATAACTGACTTTGGCATAGGAGATTTTTTCATATAAATTTTGACAATATTGTTAAAGTGAGCAAGTCTAAGATAGTAAGAGGTTTACCTCAGCTAGACAAACCGATTAATGCTCTTTGTAAATAATATCAATTGGGAAAGATGACTTCTTCAACTTTCAAGAGAAAGTCCTTCTCAGTAGAACACTTGTTAGATTTGGTTCATACAGATCTATGTGGACTAGTAAGAACAAGAAGCATTCAAGGTGACAGATATTTCATGATCTTCACTGATGATTGTTCAAGGATGATGTGGGTCACATTCTTGAAGGATAAGAATGAAGCTTTTGGTAAATTCAAGGCATTCAGAGCCTTAGCTGAGAAAGAGTGTGGCAAAAAGATAAATTGTCTGAGAACAAATCAAGGCGGTGAATTTACTTATGAGGAATTCACTAAGTACTATGATGAGAATGGTATCAAGTGGAAACTTTCTGCACCAAGCAAACCACAACAGAATGGTATAGTAGAAAGAAACAATCGGTCAATGGTTAAAGATGCTACGACTATGTTAATACAAGGAGGTGTAGCTAAAACATTTTGGAAAGAAGCTGTAAGTAAAACTGTCTACACAATGAACCAAGTTCTAGTGAAAAGAGGTAAGGACAAGACCCATTATGAATACTAGTATGGGAGATCACTTGATGTTAGATATTTTAAGATATTTGGAAGAAAATGTTTTATTAAAAGAGGTGATTACATAAGAAAGTTTGAAGCTAAGAGTGATGAAGGCATATTTCTTGGCTATCCACCAAGAGTAAGGCCTATAAATGCTTCAACAACCGTACATAGAGAATTGTTGAGAGTGTCCATGTTTGTGTAGATGAATGTCCTAAAGTTTCAGAAGGAACCAGTTCTGAGAAAAAGGATGAAGATCCTTGCATTTTGCTTTTGGAACCTGAAAAATGTTAAATCAGAAACCAATAAAGCAAATCCTGATGTACTTGTTCAACTGGAACAAATAAACTCATAAGAAGATGATAATGAAGAAGGTGAACCTGAAGAGAATGATCATGTTATTCCTAGGTATGTGAGACTGAATCATAGTCCTGAACATATTATTGGGAATAAGGATGCTGAAGTACAAACTAAAAGGAGAATAAGAGAGAACTCTTGTATGATCTCCACCTTTGAACCTAGAAGTGCTAAGGAGGCATTTGGTGATGATCATTGGGTTAAAGCTATGGAGGAGGAATTGGATCAAATTGAGAAGAACAATACTTGGACCTTGGTACCCCGACCGATAAACAAGAATGTTATAGGTACTAAATGAGTGTTCAGAAACAAGTTAAATGAATATGGTGGTGTAGTTTGCAACAAGGCAATATTAGTCTGCAAAGGTTATGCACAAGAAGAAGGAGAAGATTACAGAGAAACTTTTGCACTAGTAGCAAGACTGGAAGGTGTCATAACTTTACTTACATTTGTAGCTCGTAAGAAGTTCAAGGTATACCACATGGAGGTTAAGTCTACATTTTTGAATGGGATATTGGAAGAAGAGGTTTATATAGAGTGGCCTGATGGTTATGCATTGACAGATAAGGAAGACATGGTATGCAAATTGCATAAAGCTCTGTATGGATTAAAGTAGGCATCCAAAGCATGGTATGAATGACTTCATACACATCTGATGAAGATAGGATTTGCTAGAACCAGTGATGACAACAACATTTATCTCAATTTTGAAGGAGATGAAATACTGGCTAGTGAAGTATTTGTTGATGACATTATATTTGGAGGTAATGATGATATGAGTAATTGTTTTGCAGATGAAATGATGAATGAGTTTGAGATGTCATTAGTAGGAGAAATAAAAAATTCCATAGGCTTGTAGATAAAAAAAATGAAGAATAATATTTTCATTACTCAATCTAAGTATGTGAAAGAGGTTTTGAAGACTTTTGGTATGAGTGACTGTAAACCAATTGGAACCCCAATGGTTATAGGTTGTAAATTGTCCAAGGAAGATGCATCTGAGTCTATAGATGAAAAGGAATAAAAGTAAATGATTGGAAAATTACACTATGTTGTTCATGTTGTCACTGAGGATTGCACTCGTGATGCTAAGTTCAAAAACAAGCAATCCTGTGAAACATGGAAACACTTTCGAGCCTGTGGGTTGCTCAAAGTGAAGGTGAATCTCTGGAGATCAGGCCAGCTTTCTATTCTGATGGATCTCCTACACTAAGCTCTTGTGGGAAAAGGGTAAAAGTCTTGCATGTAATGAAAAAACCTATCCTAATGGAGGTGATACACCAAAATGATGTAGTTCTACTTGTTGTCCTAAAACTATAACCAACCGCAACGAGACCCAAAAACTATTTCATGAATCAATTAAGATCATGAAATTCAAAAACATTTCATGTGAAGGCTCAAAGTTATCTAACTTATGCATCTAGGAAAATTAATTTTTCACAAACATGCAAAGAACTAGAAACCAAATGAACACAACCCACAATCTGAATTTACTATGAAATCATCCTATTTCTGCAAAGCATAAATGAGACAAAGAAAAGGATTCAGAATTAAATAACAATAACTTTGTCAAAATCATTCATCTAACAATGGAAGAATAAGATAGAATTGACAAGGAAACTGAAATTCTCTAGTGCAAACTGAAAATAATCTCTATTACAATGCTAAAAACTTAAAAAAGTGCTCAGATACAATGCTTTTTTGCAAAAATATGTATGCAAAAGAGAAAGAACTAGAGGGAAAAAAGGAGGAAGATAATATATAGAAATTCTGATGAATCCCCTTCAAAGACCCTAAAAAGACTGCATGAGAAAAGCCTTGGGTGACTCTACCCAAGAAAGGCATAAAAACTCATGCATAATACTACAAAATAACAATCTTTATTGCTCAAAAGGATTGCCACTAATTTTACATGAAGAGAAAATCTCTTTACTACATATCAAGCTGCCAGTCCTGCCTAACAAAGCTTCACTAAAAATGAAGAACCCTTTGTTTGAAAATCTGCATATCTAAGTGCAAAAAATAGCTATCCCCATGTGAAATCTACATGATGAAATGAACTAAGACTGTATCAAAATAAATCCCATTGAAAATATCGAATGTATTCCCTAGAAACTTCTTTTCATGCTGAAACTTCTGGTATAAATGGTTGAAACATATGATCTTTCTATTTTGTGAGCTTTCCAATGTATGCAACACTTTCATTTTGGACAATCGATCAATATTTGTATTAATCTTTCATACAAAAATTTAACTCTTCACTTGGTGGGCTTTTCACCGTGCAGACGACCAATTCTCCTGACCTCTAAAATCAAATCCATCGGGTCAATGACAAGTTAGTCGAGCAGCTATCTTGATTGTCCAATCCTCTTTGATCTCTATCTACACTTTGTCACGTGGCACTTTCTGATTGACTCCGAGGTCTTTGCTCCTTTTACCTCAACACGGTCTTGATAACTGTCAGAACTGCTAACTTATTGCTTGTCGCCAACTCCAAACAGATATCCCTTGAGCAACTTTAAGCCGTGGCATAGCGACTACCATTGGATCCATCAGGAACTTCTTGCTTTTTACCTTTTTTATTCACTAACCATCTGCCATAACCACCTGGATTAACCATCATATTTTCTCTTTAACAGCCAGAATTGCTAGCGGCTTCTCACCATGTCACGACGATTAATGCTTGGGCACTTTTCTATTGTGGTATAGCGATAGCCATTGGATCTTTTTAGACTTTCTCGGCCTTTAAAACCCCACCTGAGTTGCTCTTTGAAAAATAATGGGCCCACTTAGTCACTTGACCCTTGCCACGTGCTACATTCAGATTTGTCTATGGATCCACCTAGGCTTCACTTAAATTTTTCAACACTCTAGAGAGGACCCACCACTTCCTAGGTTCACTTCTTCATCTCGAGCCCACGGAAAAAATTATTCTGAAACATTTGAACCACTTTCAAGTATTGAACTATTGAACCATTGAACCACTAAACCATTTTCAACCATTGAACCTATTGAACCATTGAACCTATTGAACCATTGAACCACTTGAACCGGTTGAAAGTTCAAGTTCAAAGTTGACTTCTAAAAAAAAAAAATAGACATCCACTCATTTGTAGACCTTTTCCACATGTTAGCCTCTGATTTACTTACGACTCAACCTTCGCATCACTCAAAAATATTAACACTCTGGAACAGGCCCACCTCTTTCTTATCTCTATTCAGCAAGTCTTTCGATGAAATCTTCTCTTCGGCAAATAGTCTGCAAGACTCATCAAAAGCCAAGTTTCACTAGAACCGCATCTCACTGGGTCCCAACGCTTAGTCGCCAAGTTGCAGATGTAATCATTGTCATCTCTGCATCGCAACATGGCGACAATGGTCGGATCATCTTTGGTCACCGTTAATCTTTCTGACTTGCTTGTAGTTATTCTCTCTAAGTGGGTCTCTCTTATGCCATGGTGTCACCACACGTCAACTACTGACTTGCTCACGGGTCCACCTTATCCCACCACTTGGACCTGCCACTGGACTTGGTCTGCCTTGGTTCTTCATCTACTCTCTATGATGTGGCGCATCTTCATTCATTCTTAGCCCACCTAGATGACCACCTTAACTGCCACATCATCAATCACCAAGTAACAGTCGTTACCTAGCTTGCATCTTCCTCTTGCAGTATAGCGACATACGTTGATCTTCCTCCAAAGTGCTCAAGCTTTAACTCTAACTGATCCTCTCTCTTGTGTCACATGTCAACATGTGTCACCCCCTGATTGGTTCTAGAGATCTACCTAGGCACCACATGTCTACCACGTCATCAGTCACCACATGTCTTGCTCTGTTGAATCTCTTCTTTCAACCAAACTACTCTCTCGGTGAACCATTTGCTAGTCTCATCATACCTAAGGTTTCATCAATATTATTATGTCGATGAAACTGAGCCTTCCATGAAACTCTTTCGGAACCCATCGTGGCTAACATGTGCTCGATGTCGATGGAAATGAGCTTTCGATGAAACCTTTTTGGGACTCATCGCGGCCAAGATCTACTCAATGTCGCCCATCTGTGCCATGTCACCAACCACTAGACCGTCACCTATCTGCCACTTGTTCTTGGTCTTATCCTCTCTATTATGCCACATCATCAGTCGCCAAGTTACGATGATAACTGAGTGTGCATCTTTTCATTGCGACATAGCGACAACCATTGATGTACCCGCATCATCGTTGATCTTTTACAACTTGCTTTCTCTTTAGTCTCTTCCCACTAGTCGGTCATGAAATTAGGATGCATTGAGATGCGTGTGCATGCAGGGTCGACTGGGCGACGAGCCACCTCTTGTCAAAAACTTTCAAGCTTTGACACTTTAATTACATGTGATCTGAGCTTTAAATGCTATACACTCTGTCTACACTGCCAATGTGGGATAATCGTTCTTCATGCCCTGGCTTTTCCATCGGTCATTGGGATGATATCAAATGGTTCAATCTGATGGCTGATACAACCTTTAGCACTCTAAACCTTCCTATCGGGTCTTTGGAATGACTTGGAACTTGCTATTCTAATAGCCGATATAACTTTTCATGCTGTGCATGCTCATCAGGGTACATCTTGTTGATCGGGGTAGGTCTTGCTAATAGGGAAAAATTCAAAAGCATGACTTTTTTGGAGTCCCAATCAGGCTTGATAAGCCACACCTTTCTTGAAAAGGAGCATAAAGTCTCTATGATCTATAGCATGTTGAGCTCAACCCTCATGGGAGCCCATTTTAACCCATATGCTTAATTATTTTTTCTTGTATCTGCACATGAAGAAAACAAGTTAGAAAAAGATGTACTTCTGATTTCTTGCTCCTAATTTAGGCCTTTTTTCAATATGAATGAATGCAAGGATTCATTAGGGCACCAAATTTGGCATGTGCAAAATTTTGGTAACATTTTTGGCGACCTCTTAAGCATGTTTGCTTGCTAAACAATAGAGTCCAGTAGCCTAGCATATCCATTGGGCATCGAGCCAATTCTGGCTTTTCCAAAAATCTGGAACTGCATCTCAGCACTCAAAACAAAACTAAAAAGGAAACTACAAAGGTTCAACATATAGCTAAGCCTACACACTGTGCAATCTACACTTCTTGAAAAACCAAAACTGAACTGAAACTGAAAAACTACTCTATCCTACCCTAACCAAGTGTGAAACTTGGTTATACAAAACCATTCACTGGTTTTGAGAAATAACATCCTTTTCTTCCCAGCTTAGGATGTTTCAAAATCTTATGAACAACTGACAAGAAATGATGAATGAAGAGTTTCCTCACATAATGTTGTAAGAGTGCTACAAGAATGAAAATAATGCGGCCTACCTCTTCTTTTTGTTCACACACATTGATACTTGGAAGGGAATAAACTAGTTGATAACCTTCTGCAGCTCTGCTGAAGTGTTGTGCTTGGGTGTAGGCTCATATTTTGATGTCTTATTGACCTCCAATCTAGAAAAATTTCTTATAGGACAACCCCTTGTGTGAATGAAGCTTGGGCTCCCCTTGTTGGTTTCTTCTTGGTTAACTATGTCTTGAATCACCACCATTTCTTGCATGCTATTATGCTCTATTTGAAAAATGTTTATATCATCAACCTTTTGAACCTGCTCAACAATATTGTTTTCTATTTCCTGCTCATGGATCAACACTTTATCAATATTATCTCCATTATCCTATTGCTAAACCATTATTTCATCAATAATAACTTGTTCAGATTGTGTGCCTTCAAATGATGATTGATTAGTCCAAAATGAGTCCTCTTCTTCATTGTTTTCATTCTGCTCTAGGAGAGGACTATTTTGTACCTTGTCGTGGCTTTCTTGAATGATCATAACAACAATTTTCTCAATTTCATGCTACTGTTATGAAGCTGTTATTCTTGCAATATGAGGTTCTTTAATTTCATCTTCCACAAAACATGGTAGCTCTTTGAGAAAATCCGTTAGAACTGGATAACTATCAACCTTTTCTGGATTTTGAACATGTTGTTCATCATCTATAACATCTTCCACATCCAATTTATCATTCGAAACATTATTGGATTCATAGGTGGATGGGCTGACAGTATTAGGACAAGAAGGTTGTTCTAAGATGTGTTTTTGAGGTTCTTGAGCTGGAAGAGATTTCTTAAAACTTGGGAATGGAAGCATCCTAGGTTCTTCTTTTATGGGTTGATTCACGATGGGATCCTATTGGATGATCTCTTTATAAGGGTGTACTTGCTCAAGGATAGGTTCTTGAAATAATTGAGGATTCCTGAAACTAGGAATTTGAATTTTAGGAGATTTAGAAGACTCACTTTGTTTGAAACTTGGTATTTTGATCTCGGAATTCTCTCGATTGGAAGATAATAACCTCATCTACATCTCCTTTGTAGTGATCTGTTGTTGAAGGTCTTCTTCAAACTGTCTTTTTTGCATTTTATATTGAACATTATCTGCATGTGTTACCTTTTCTTTGATAGTAGAAGCTACTATTACTAGAGGTGCTTGGCCAAAACCAGGCATTGGAAGAATATGATCTTAATGAAATTGAACTAATAAAGCCTTCATTTGCTCTTTTTTGTTGCCATCACCTTTGCAAGATCCTCTTCATGTTGTTGTTTTTGGTCCTCCATCTCTTTCTCACAAAGATAAATTTGATAAACCAGTTCATCCTCTTCGATACTATCAGCTTGCTGCTTTAATGTGTCTTGCCTATCATAACAACACTCCTGAGATTCAACATGATCAATCAAATAAACTTGTGAAGTTTCTTCACAAGGCTACTCTTGAGCAATTGTAGGCTAAATCTTCTCATATGTGGGGTCATTAAGCATGAAACACATGGTGTTAAGAGAAGGGATTTCCTTACCAAAGAAAGGGTTTGGAAAAATACCAGTTGGGCCTTCTTCTTGTTTAAGCATAATATCTTGCAATGAAAGAGGAGGTATTGATTGTACCTCTAACTTGGTGAGCTTCTCATCATATTGCCTTTTTTGGACTGCCAACTAATTTGCAAACTGCTTACCTTGTTCCTTCAATTTATGCTCATAAAATTGAGCTTGCAAATCTAACTCTTCTTACTCATGAAGATAGGCTTGATGAGCCCACTCATCTTGTTGTTGATGTAAATTCTTGTTAGTCTCATCGATATGCACAACATAGCCTTGCAATATACTATTGATGGATTGTAGGTCTTTGAAATGGTTTTTCGTCATATCCTTGATCTGTCTAAGCTCTAAAGCACACTGATTTGCATCAATAAAACCTCCCTAAGTCTGGTTATAGGCTTTTTTTAGGTTGTCGTGCAAACTAAGTTATGGTGGGTGGGTGGTAAGAAGGATAGACTTGTTGGTTATTAGCTGCAATATGGCTATTTGGGTATTGCTGATAAGAAGCATTTTGGACAAAATTCTCATAATACAGAGGTGGGTAATTATATTGTCCCTGGAAATTAGACATCTTTATTCATATAAAGAGCTGGAAACTAAAAATTTAGAATTGTTTTGAATCATACCAACACTTAGACTGTTGAAACTAGTAGATTTATAACTCGAAGTCGCCAGGTGTGAGTAGATTTTGCTTCTAAAGGCTGCAATTTCTGATTTTCCCACCAAAAATTAAAATTTTGTGGAAAAACCTTTGGATTGATCAATCCAAAGATGTCCCATTGGGCGTGCCAAAAACTGTTTGTCACTGAGAATTGCACCTGTGATGCTATGTTCGAAAACAAGCAATCCTCTGAAACATGGAAACACCTTCGAGCCTGTGGGTTGCTCAAAGTGAAGGTGAATCTCTGGGTTATGGGTTGGCTTCCCTTGAATCCCTCCTAAAACTAAAAAAAACTGAATGTGGAAAAGAGTGAGAGAATAATCTGACAATACTGAAAAACTGCAATTAAACTAGGAGGTGATACACTGAAATTGTAATGGTAATAGCCTAAAACTGACAAAAATATGACAGAACTTCGTCCACACAAAGTAATTTTTACTCTCCAACCACATAAATATTTCCTAGGAAGGCCAAGGAGAATGTAAACTTGGAAGGAAAAACCAGTTTTCACAACCAAATTGACAATATACCCCTTTTACACAACCTAAAACCTATGATTATATGAAAAGAAGAAGATACATGCACATAAAAGAGACTAAAATTCAAAGGTTTTAAATTAAAACATAGTATATTTCTATCAAATCTGCAAATGAACATGCATAATTACCAAGACAAATATATGAAACTCTAAAATATCAAAGGAAATCTACTATAAAACTAATATACTAAAGTGCAAAGATACAATGTTTTTTTGCAAAAATATGTATACAAAAAAGAAAGAACCAGAGGGAAAAAAGGAGGAAGATAATATATAGAAATTCTAATGAATCCCCTTCAAAAATCCTAAAAAGACTGCATGAGAAAAGCCTTGGGTGAATCTTCCCAAGAAAGGTATAAAAACTCATGCATAATACTGTAAAATAACAATCTTTATTGCTCAAAAGGATTGCCATTAATTCTCCATGAAGAGAAAATCTCTTTACTGCATATGGAGCTACCAGTCCTGCCTAACAAAGCTTCACTGAAAAAGAAGAACCCTTTGTTTAGAAATCTGCATGTCTAAGTGCGAAAAATAGCTATCCCCATGTGAAATCTACATGATGAAATGAACTAAGACTGTATCAAAAGAAATCCCATTGAAAATATTGAATGTATTCCCTGGCAACTGCTCTTCAAGTTGAAACTTTTGGTATAAATGGTTGAAAAATATGATCTCTCTATTTCATGAGCTTTCCAATGGTATGCAACACTTGCATTTTGGACAATCGATTAGTATCTATATTAATCTTTCATGCAGAAATTTAACTCTTCGCTTGGCAGGCTTTTCACCATGTAGATGACCAGTTTTCCTAACCTTTGAATCAAATCCATCGAGTCAATGACAAGTTAGTCAAGTAGCTATCCTAATCATCCAATCCTCTTTGATCTCTATCTGCACTCTATCACATGGCACTTTTTGATTGACTCCAAGGTCTTTGCTCCTTTTACCTCAACACGGTCTCACTAACCGCCAGAATTGCTAACTTATTGCTTGTCACCAACTCTAGGTAGATATCCATTGAGCAAATTTAAGCCGCGACATAGCGACCACCATTGGATCCGTCAGGAATTGCCTGATTTTTACCTTTTTTAGTCACTAACCATCTGCCATAACCACCTGGATTAACCGTCAGATTTTCTCTTTAACCACCAAAACTGCAAGCGGCTTGTCGCCATGTCGCGGTGATTAATGCTAAGGCACTTTTTGATTGTGGTATAGTGACAACCATTGGATCTTTTTAGACTTTCTCGGCCTTTAAAATCCCACATGAGTTTCTCTTTGAAACAAAAATAGGCCAACTTAGTCACTTGACCCTTGCCACATGGTACATTCAAATTTGTTTGCGGATCCACCTGGGCTTCAATTAAATTTTTCAACACTCTGGAGTGGACCCACCACTTCCTGGGTTCACTTCTTCATCCTGGGCCAAAGAAAAAAATGATTTTGAAACATTTGAACCACTTTCAAGTATTGAACCACTAAACCATTGAACCACTTAATCATTTTCAACCATTGAACCACTTGAACCGGTTGAAAGTTCAAGTTCAAAGTTGACTTTTAAAAAAAAAATTTAGACATCCGCTTGTTTGTAGACCTTTGCCACATGTCAGCCTCTGATTTGCTTACGTTTCCACCTTGGCATCACTCAAAAATTATAACACTCTAGAATGGGCCCACCTCTTTCTTATCTTTGTTTAGCAAGTCTTTCGGTTAAATCTTCTCTTCAGAAAACAGTCTGCAAGACTCATCGAAAGCCAAGTTTCACCAAAACTGCATCTCACCGGGTCCCAATGCTTAGTCACCAAGTCACAGTCGTAATCATTGTGCATCTCTTAATCATGACATAGCAACAACGGTCGGATCATCTTTGGTCACCGTTGATATTTCTTACTTGCTTGCTAGTTATTCTCTCTGAGTGAGTCTCTATTATGCCACGGTGTCGCCACGCATCAACCACTGGTTCGCTCACGAGTCCACCTTGTCCCGCCACTTGGACATGCCACTAGACTTGGTCTACTTTGGTTCTTCATCTACTCTCTATGATGTGGTGCATCCTCATTCTTTCTTAGCCCACATGGATGTCCACCTTAACTGCCACATCATCAGTCACCAAGTCGTGACCGTTACCTAGCTTGCCACTTCCTCTTGCGGTATAGCGACATGCGTTGATCTTCCTCCAAAGTGCACGAGCTTTAACTCTGGCTGATCCTCTCTCTTGTTTCGCATGTCAACATGTGTCACCCTCTGATTGGTTCTGGAGATCTGCCTAGGCACCACGTGTCTGCCACGTCATCAGTCACCACGCATCTTGCTCTGTTGGATCTCTTCTTTCAGCTAAACTACTCTCTCGATGAATCATTTACCAATCTCATTGAACCTAAGGTTTCATCAATATTATTATGTCGATGAAGCTGAGCCTTCAGTGAAACTCTTTCGAGACCCATCGCGGCCAAGATCTGCTTGATGTCGATGGAAATGAGCTTTCGATGAAACCTTTTTGGGACTCATCGTGGCCAAGATCTACTTGATGTCGCCCATCCATGCCATGTCACCAGCCACTAGACTGTGTTGGCATATGTGCAAAGTATGATGACATGATGATATTGTATGTTGTCATTGATGTCAATATGCTGAAGAGTGAATCTATATATTGAAGGAAGCAACTTGCAAGAGAACTGGTATGATATTGTGAACCGGTATATGTGAAAAAGTGAAGCGGTATGTCTATCCAAGTGAACTGGTATGTTGGAATGTGAACCGGTATATGAAATGTTTTATATCAAGGTTTCATATGGTATGACTATCAGTTGGTAGTCTTAGCTTCAAGATTTTCGGTTGAAGTGTTCCAAGCCTATGTGATTCAACTAATGACTTCATGTGATGAGTTAGCATTGTAATGAAGAACAAATTGTATTGCCACATCAGCTTTGTGCACGTGAAGGATCTTGCATGAAGGAGATTGATCCTATCTACCTCGGGAATGTGCGAAGTCTCTGTAAACAGTCGAGAACACGTGATGGGTTATCGGCCTCCAAGAAGTGGTGAAGAATGAATGTTGGAGAATGTCTTGAGATCTATTCAAGACTATTGTAATCAATGCAATATGTTCAATGGTTAGGATTGAACCGACAGAATTGATTAACCTAAATGTTTAGGGTTTAGGGTTTATGCTACTGACCTATCTTTCCTATAAGGTCGATGTTGTTTTTCATGTTGAGGTTGTTGGCAAATGTTGTGTGTGTATCTAAGTGCAGAGATACATGATTCTTCCCAAACTAGATAAGAGAATAGATACCTGCAGAGTGTGATTGCAGAAGGAAGGAACTAAAGCAGATCTGTATTGGCATTGAAGTGCTATTACTAGATCATTGTAATAATTGTTGACCTCTAACCACTTCAACAGTTGGAAAATCCCTTAATAGGGTAGCTTTAACCGGCTTGCTATAAATCATTTAACAGGGTGACTCAAAATATTTGAGTTCTTGAAATCCTCTAACAAGGTAACCTTTAACAGTGTTTAACCCTTAACCGGGTATTTTAGCCATCCCTTAATTGGGTGATCCCTAGCAGGATCAATTCCTAACAGAACCTATTGTAAAGTCTTTAACCGAACTAGGCTCCTAACAGAGCGGACTTCAAAAGGGTTCAAAGAACAACTTATGGGTATTCATCCCCACCGTGGTTTTTCCTAGTTGGGTTTCCATGTGAAAAAATATGTGTGTTATGTGCAATGCTTTTCATGTGATGCTTTGTTATTTTCTGTCAAGCGGTAAAGCATGTTGAACCAATAAGTCTTTACATTTATGTTGATGTATTACTAGTGTATGCATATGGGTGAAGTGGAAATAAGATGTTAGATTGTGTGGAAAGCTAAGAGTTATCAGTTAATGTCTTTCACATTCTTTCTGTCCTTAACCGGCAGTAATCTGGTTTAGACCGGTGTTATTGCTTGCCAGTCAAGTGTAGTGTTTTCAGTCAAACCGGTTCAAGGAAAAGTGTTTTTGTCTATACTGATTCACCCCCCCCCCCCACTCTCAGTATCGGTTTGGTACTAACTGTTCATCATTGATTCAACAATTGGTATCAAAGCATCTTCCAGGTCCTCTATGTTGTAAGCTTAACCGCTTGAGGTAAAGATCCTACTCTAATGATGAAGAGGGAAGGTCCAAAGTTCAACAGAGACAACTTTAAAATATGGAAGGACAAAATGAAGATATACATCAAAAGCATGGGTGCTCAACATTGGAGCTATGTTGAGAATGCTTATGTTATCCCTACCGGTACTCTCACCGATGATCAAAAGAGAGAGATTCAAGAGAATGGGCAAGTCATGGAAGCCCTAATCAGTAGTTTATCTGACATTGAGTTTATTGATGTTCATGATAAAGAGAATCCCAAATAAGTATGGGATGCTCTTGAGAATATCTATGGCGGTGATGAGCATGTGAAACAAGCTAAGGAAGAAAGCCTTAGGGGAAAGTTTGAAGACATGCAGATGGTTGAAGGAGAGACCATTCAACAATATGGAATAAGAATCAAAACTGTTGTTGGAGATATCAAGAGTGCAGGTGGTAAAATGGAAGATTCCACTGTTGTTAGCAAACTTTTGAGATCCTTATTACCGGTCTATGCAATAAGGGTTGCTGCTATTCAGGAGTTGAGGTCTGTAGACAAGACAAAGGTATCCCTGGATTCCATCATTGCAAAGTTAACAGCTTATGAGCTAAATAATTATGATGGCAATATTCAGAAGAATGAATCAGCCTCCAGAGCATCTGCTACACCATCTAGAAAAGGCAAAGAAGCTAGTACTAGTGGTGAACCAAGACAAAGTAGAGAAATGGATGATGAGGAGATCTTGATGGAATTTGGAGCTCTTCTTGCCAAGAGACTTCCCAAGGGAACTGGTAAATATAGAGGTAAGCTTCCTTTGAAATGCTTTTCTTGCAATAGGATAGGACACATTGCTGTAAACTGTCCTAATGGTGGTAACAAGGACAAACCAGAGAAACTATTTTGTAGCAGTTGATGAAGGTGTCACTGATGAGGAATCAGAAGAAGAAAATGAAGATATTGTGTTTGTAGGAGTCAAGGAAGATGTGTTAGACAAGAAGGTTCTTGTCTCCCGCTTTGATAATTCCAATGAGTGGATTATTGATAGTGGTTGTTCTCACCATATGATTGGTGACCAGAGTAAGTTTCTATCTCTAGAAGAGTATGATGGTGGTGTGGTTCATTTTGGTTATGATGAACCATGTATGGTAAAAGGCAAAGGGTCCATCTCTCTGAATGGAAGAAGCAGTGCTGACAATGTGTATTGGGTAGAAGGTCTCAGACACAACCTTTTGAGTGTTGCTCAATTGAATGATAATGGACTCACTCTGGAATTCAAAAATGGAGTGGGCAAAATCAAAGGAAAGAATGGTGAACTGATGGCTACCAGTATGCAAACCAAAGGTAACCTATTTCAGCTAAATGCTAATGTCAGTACATGTCTAATGGCTATGTTTGAGGATAGCTGGATATGACATAGGAGACACTACCATGTAAACTTTGATAATATTATGAAGGCCAGTAAGATCAAGGCAATTAGAGGATTACCTATGCTGAGCAAATCGGAGAATCCTTTGTGTAGAGAGTGTCAATTGGAGAAAATGTCTTCCTCAACCTTCAAAGGTAAACCTTTCACTACAGACAATTTACTTGATCTTGTACATACTGATTTGTGTGGTCCTATGAAAACTAGGAGTGTTCAAGGAGATAGGTATTTTATGATTCTTATTGATGATTGCTCAAGAATTATGTGGGTCACATTCTTGAAGGAGAAGTTTGAAGCCTTTGGAAAGTTCAAAGCCTTCAAAGCACTAGTTGAAAAAGAAAGTGGTAAGAGGATTAAGTGCCTGAGAACTAATCAAGGAGGAGAATTCACTTCCAATGAATTCAACAAGTACTGTGAAGAGAATGACATCAAGAGGCAACTGTCTGCCCCTTAGACTCCATAGCAAAATGGCCTAGTAGAGAGAAACAACCGGATTGTAGTTGAAGCAGCCAAAACAATGCTGATCCAAGGAAAAGTTGCTCACACTTTTTGGAGAGAAGCGGTGAGCACTACAGTCTACACAATGAACCAGGTACTCATAAAAAAGGGTAAGGATAAAACACCTTATGAGTATTGGATAGGTAAGACACCAGTGGTAAGCTACTTTAGAGTGTTTGGTAGCAAATGTTATATCAAGAGGAGTGAACATCAACGCAAGTTTGATGCTAAATGTGATGAGGGAATATTCCTAGGGTATTCCACAAAGAGAAAAGCTCTCAAATGTTTCAACAATAGGACTCAGAGAATTGTTGAAAGCATCAATGTTAGAGTTGATGAAACCTCTGAGAAACTTGAGGAAACTAATAGTGAGCAAGTAGGAGATGAACCGATAGTAACCTTTTGGGAACCGGTTGCAAAATAGCCTAGCACCAGTAACAGTACTCCTACACTGGTAGATGTTGATGCTGGTGAAGATGAGGATGAAGAAGAAAAGCAAGAGGAAACAACTAAGATCATTCCTAGGTATGTAAAGCTGAATCATGATCCAAAGTAGATCATAGGAGACAAGGATGCATGAATTCTTACAAGAAGAAAGGTTAGAGAAAACTCTTGCATGATCTTTGAATTTGAGCCTAAAACATTCAGAGAGGCACATAAAGATGAAGATTAGTTCAAGGCAATGGAAGAGGAATTTGACCAGATAGAAAAGAATGGTACATGGTCTCTGGTACCCAAACCTGAGCATAAAAATCTCATAGGCACCAAATGGGTTTTCAGAAATAAGTTGAATGAAGATGGCACAATGGTAAGAAACAAAGCCAGACTGGTGTGCAAAGGATATGCTCAAGAAGAAGGAGAAGACTATGGAGAAACCTTTGCTCTAGTAGCCAAATTGGAAGGAGTTCATATGCTTCTTGCATATGCAGCATTCAAGGGATTCAAAGTATATCAAATGGATGTAAAATTTGCATTCCTAAATGGAATAATAGAAGAGGAGCTGTATATAGAGAAACCAGATGGGTTTGCCCTATCAGAAGACAGTGACATGGTGTGTAGGCTACATAAAGCCTTGTATGGACTAAAGCAGGCACCTAGAGCATGGTATGAACATTTGCACTCCCATCTTATGAAGATTGGATTTGAGAGAACAAGTGAGGATAGTAATATCTACCTGAAGTCAGAAGGGGATCAAATTATAATCTGTGAGGTATTTGTTGATGACATAATTTTTGGAGAAGATGACAAGATGAGTCATGATTTTGCAGATGAGATGAAAAAGGAATTTGAGATGTTACTTATAGGGGAGATTAAGTTCTTCATTGGACTATAGATTCAACAAATGAAAGATGGAATCTTTATCACTTAGTCCAAGTATGTCAAAGAGGTGTTGAAGAATTTTGGCATGGAAGATAGCAAACCGGTTGGTACACCGATGGTGACTGATTGTAAATTATCAAAAGAGGATGACTCAGGGTTGATAAATGAGAAGGAATACCGATCAATGATTGGTAAATTGCACTATGTAGTACATAGAAGACCAAAAATTGCACATGCAGTGGGCATTACTACACAGTTCTAGAAAATCCCAAGAGAATCCCACTTGGTAGCAGTCAAGCGGATTCTAAGATATCTGAAGCGAACTGTTGACTATGGATTACGGTATCCATTCAGGAATGATTTCAACCTGAAAGTGTTTATAGATGCTGACTGGGCTGGTAATGTGGATGACCAGAAGAGCACAATCGGTGGTGCATTCTTTCTTGGTGGTAGACTAGTCTCATGGATGAGTAAAAAGTAGAGCTGTATCTCTCAGTCAACAACAAAAGCAGAGTATGTTGCAGCATTTATGAACTGCACCCAGACAATCTGGATGAAGCATGTATTAAATGGCTTCAAAGTTCCTATATCTAAACCGGTAAGTATATTTTGTGACAACACAAGTGTGATTAACATCTCCAAGAATCCGGTTTTACATGCTAGACCCAAGCACTTCGAGCTCAAGTATCATTTCTTGAGGGAGAAGGTTCAGGACAAAGAATTTGTACTGGAACATGTTTCCAGTAAGGAGCAGTTAGCAGACATATTCACCAAGCCTCTACCAAAGGCTACCTTTACCTATTTGAGAGGTGAATTAGGTTTGCTACCCCTTCAAGAGGTGAATGAAAGGTATGTGCTCCACATTAGTTAGGACTTACATTGATATATCTTTTTCAGGATTGGTGTGTTGAAGGATGCTACTCCTTAGGGGGAGCAATGTAGTGGGGCATAGATGTATATGCCTCCACTTTGGTATTGTTGTCAAAGGGGGAGAAGATGTGAAGTAGAGAAGATATATGCAATGTTGGGGGAGAAGATGTGAAGTGGATAGATATCTTTGTATATTGCCATCAATGCCAAAGGGGGAGATTGTTGGCATATGTGCAAAGTATGATGACATGATGATATTGTATGTTATCATTGATGTCAATATGTTGAAGAGTGAACCGGTATATTGAAGTAAGCAACTTGCAAGAGAACCGGTATATGTGAAAAAGTGAAGCAGTATGTCTATCCAAGTGAACCGATATGTTGGAATGTGAACCAGTATATGGAATGTTTTGTATCAAGGTTTCATATGGTATGACTACCGGTTGGTAGTCTTAGCTTTAGGATTTCCAGTTGAAGTGTTCCAAGCCTATGTGATTCAACTAATGACATTGTGTGATGAGTTAGCATTGTAATGAAGAACAAATTGTATTGCCACATCAGCCTTGTGCACGTCAAGGATCTTGCATGAAGGAGATTGATCCTATCTACCTCGGGAATGTGCAAAATCTCTGTAAACGGTGGAGAATGTGTGATGGGTTATCAGCCTCCAAGAAGCGGTGAAGAACGAACGTTGGAGAACATCTTGAGATCTATTCAAGACTGTTGTAATCAATGCAATATGTTCAACAATTAGGATTGAACCGACTGAATTGCTTAACCTAAATGTTTAGGGTTTAGGGTTTATGCTACCGACCTATCTTTCCTATAAGTTCAATGTTGTTTTTCATGTTGAGGTTGTTAGCAAATGTTGTGTGTGTATCTAAGAGCAGAGATACGTGATTCTTCCAAGACCAGATAAGAGAATAGATACCTGTAGAGTGTGATTACAGAAGGAAGGAACTAAAGCGGATATGCATTGGCATTGAAGTGCTGTTACCAGATCATTGTAATACTTGTTGACCTCTAACCACTTCAACAATTGGAAAATCCCTTAATAGGGTAGCTTTAACTGGCTTGCTATAAATACTTTAACAGGGTGACTCAAAATCTTTGAGTTCTTAAAATCCTCTAACAAGGTAACCTTTAACAGGGTTTAACCCTTAACCGAGTATTTTAGCCATCCCTTAACTGGGTGATCCCTAGCAGGATCGGTTCCTAACAAAACCTATTGTAAAGTCTTTAACCAGACTAGACTCCTAACAGAGCGGACTTCAAAAGGGTTCAAAGAATAGCTTGTGAGTATTCATCCCCACTGTGGTTTTTCTTAGTTGGGTTTCCACATGATAAAATATGTGTGTTATGTGTGATTCTTTTCATGTGATGCTTTGTTATTTTCTGTCAAGTAGTAAAGCATGTTGAACTAGTAAGTCTTTACATTTTTGTTAATGTATTACTAGTGTATGCATATGGGTGAAGTGGAAATAAGATGTTAGATTGTGTGGAAAGCTAAGAGTTACCAGTTTATGTCTTTCACATTCTTGCTATGTTTAACCAATAGTAATCTGGTTTAGACCAGTGTTATTACTTTCTAGTCAAGTGTAGTGTTTTCAGTCAAACCAGTTCAAGGAAAAGTGATTTTGTCTGTACTGATTCACCCCCCCCCCTCTCAGTACTAGTTTGGTACTAACTGTTCATCATTGATTCATCAGATCGTCACCTATCTGCCACCTATCCTTGGTCTTATACTCTCTATTCTACAACATCATCAGTTGCCAAGTCATGGTGATAATCCAGTGTGCATCTTTTCATTGTGACATAGTGACAACCATTGATGTACCCGCATCACCGTTGATCTTTTACAACTTGCTTTCTCTTTAGTCTCTTCCCACTAGCCGGTCATAAAATTAGGACATGTTGAGATGTGCATGCATGCGGGGTCCACTGGGCGACGAGACACCTCTTGTCAAAAGCTTTCAAGATTTGACACTTTAGTTACATGTGATCTGAGATTTAAATGCTATACACTCCGTCTACACTGCCAATATGGGATAATTGTTCTTCATGCCCTAGCTTTTCCATCGGGACATCAAGATGATATGAAATGGTTCATTCTGATGGCCAATACAACCTTTAGTGCTCCACACCTTCCTATCAGGTCTTCAGAATGACTTGGAACCTGCTATTCTAATAGTCGATATAAATTTTTGCACTGTGCTTTCTCATCGGGGTACATCTTGCTGATCGAGGTAGGTCTTACTGATAGGGAAAAATTGGAAAGCATGAATTTTTTGGAGTCCCAATCAGGCTTGATAAGCCACACCTTTCTTGAAAAGGAGCATAAAGTCTTTGTGATCTATAGCATGCTGAGCTCAACCCTCGTGGGAGCCCATTTTAACCCACATGCTTGATTGTTTTTTCCTGTATCTGCACATGAAGAAAACAAGTTAGAAAAATATGTACTTCTGATTTCTTGCTCATGATTTGGGCCTTTTTTCAATATGAATGAATGCAAGGATTCATTAGGGAACCAAATTTGGCATGTGCAAAATTTTGGTAACATTTTTTGTGACCTCTTAGGGGTGTTTGCCTACTAAACAATAGAGTCCAGTAGCCTAGCATATCCATTGGGCATCGAGTCAATTCTGGCTTTTCCAAAAATTTGGAACTACATCTCAGCACTCAAAACAAAACTAAAAAGGAAACTACAAAGGCTCTGCATACAACCGAGCCTGCACATTGTGCAATCTACACTTCTTGAAAAAACAAAACTGAATTGAAACTAAAAAACTACTCTATCCTACCCTAACCAAGTGTGAAACTTGGTTATACAAAACCATTCACTGGTTTTGAGAAATAACATCCTTTTCTTCCCCGCTTAGAATGTTTCAAAATCTTTTTCTAACTTGTTTTCTTCATGTGCAGATACAGGAAAAAACAATCAAGCATGCGGGTTAAAATGGGCTCCCCTGAGGGTTGAGCTCAGCATGCTATAGATCACAGAGACTTTATGCTCCTTTTCAAGAAAGGTGTGGCTTATCAAGCCTGATTGGGACAATGGTTGTTCACATCATATGACCGGTGATAAAAGTAAATTTCTAAATATGGAAAGGTATGATGGTGAATAGTAAGATTTGGAGATGACAAAGCCTATGTGATCCATGGTAGAGGTTCTATTTCCTTTGATGGTAAGCATAACATTGATGATGTCTTGTATGTTGAAGATTTGAAGCATAATCTTTTAAGTGTTGGATAGAGGGTTGACAAAGGTTCTGATTTGCAATTCAAGAATGGTAAATGCAAGATCCTAAATACCTCTGATATAGAGATTGCATCAAGAACTAAGACTAAAGGTAATATCTTGCACAAAGGATTCCCTTGAATTTTTCACACATTACATTCAAAAGAGGGGTTGAATTCACTAGATCCAATCCCCAATGGTAAGAGATTTAATACTAAGTGAATTGCAGTAAATTTGGAAAGTATTAGGAAAGTAAATTAACCCTCTTTTGTAACAGATTAGTTGAATTAATAAAATTGAGACTAAGTGTAGAAATGACAAAGAAATGATTATATCTTGAGATAGAGATGCAAGATGAAGTTGTGCACTTGAAATTAGTAGTAGAATGTCAAGACGAAGTTTCCCTACAAATCTGAACAAAATTCGCAGGGACCGTGTGTAAGTTATGCACGTTCCTTCAAAAAAATTGTGCACCAAAAAGGGTTTTTTCTATCTATGACAATGAATCCTAAACCTGCAATTACAACCGCGCACCTACAACCTATGCACAGAAAAAAGAGGGTAATGTTGTTGGGATTGGGGGTTTACCTTCAAGTCAAACCCCATTTTGGAATTAACCAAGTGGTTGAAAATTGCTGCAAGTAAATGAAAGGAAATGTCTGAAGTAAATCCACCTCAAGGAAGGGATGTAATTGAAAGGTTGATACCTTTGTAGATGAATTTGCTTGAATGGATATGTGAAATAGGATGTCTTGAATGTTGATAGAAACCTCCTCTTCAATGGTTGAATCCTTATCTTGAATGCAACACCTAGCCTTGAAAGGAGACTTGAAATGCTCAATGCTTGAATGAATGCTTGAATGCTTGCACTTGATTTCACTTATTGCTTATTTTCACTTCTTTTTCACTTATGAAAATAGGAGGGGAAGTTCTCCTTATATACTTTCAATTAGGGGTGTTTAGATAATTTCCCGTCTTAGGCTGACATAAGAAAACTTTTTCCACTCAATAATTGACAAGCTCAATGCAAGGGGGGACCAAAGGGGGCCCAAAATAGGGCTAGAACAAGGGTGCCACACCCCTGTCCTAGGGGGATAGGGGTGCCACATCCCTGGCCTAGGGGGACAGGGGTGCCATGTCCCTATCCTGCCCTAATTTAGGATAGGAAACAACAAAAGGAAGTGGAGAATGATGGAAAATGTAAGTTATTGATGGAATGAGTATGTTTTGGGTCTCCAATCAGGCTTAGGGATTTGTCTGCTAATACAAAGACCCAAATGCGGTTGAAAATTACAAGGGTCATAATTTTATGACGCTACATTTAGCCCCCACTTTAGCGGGAGTATAAGCATACGCCAATACTATCAGTAAAGTACAAGGAGACAAGATTGAAAGACCTTACCACATCAAGGAGGCAAGATGCACTAATCCCCCAGTGGACTAAGGATCTTATGACTTTGATTGACAAAGTAAAAGGGAAGATCAAGAGGGGGAACCATGACTGCAAGTAGTAAAGTTCCCCTCACTATGACTCATGAAAACAAAACATACCGAAAATTACAAGGTAAAGCCAAAGTCGGCTAAGCAACTTTAAGTATCAAGAAGGAAAATATGAGCAAAGAGTATGCCCCCACATTAAAGAAATTGTGCACGCCTTATCGGGAGTGATTTCTTTAAGGTAGGATACACCTCAGAGAGAGAAAGAGAGGGAGCATGTTATTGCAAGGATTTAGCCCCCAATCAAAGAATAAACCCAAGGATAATGAACATAAAACACCAAGCACGAGGTGGCTTCTCTTTCCTCAGGGTGAGTATGTTGTATGATAACTCATGTATATCATGTATATATATACATAGAATAGTCCGCATTCCCCAAAGAAAGAAAACCTATTGGTATTTTGGTATGGTTTTTTCATTGACGTCAACACCTACTAAAACTCTAGCACTTTGGAGATCCAACAACATTCACCGGCAAGCAAGTAAATTTTGCATAGTCACCGGTATATGATACACCGACAAGATATAATGATCACTGACACTTGAAATGGCATGGAAAACACTTGGTAATGTCAAAAACATCATTTTGACATCTTGTTTTGGAGAATTGGTTATTGGTATATTCATATTTGCATATTTACTATTACCGACAAATAAGTCTAGGGTATACACCGGCAGGTTTATCTTTTCCAGATCTGAATGGCACGCTTTGGAGATGATTAATTATTGTTGTAAATGCATTAAGCTAACATGTTCAATCGGTTATTGCATCAGATATTGTTTTGTTTGTAAAATGCTTTTATTGTAAATATCTTGTAGAGTTGACCTACTAAAATTGGTCTTAGGTTATGGTATAAATGTAAGATCTTATTTGTAAGATCAAATGTGGAATGCGAAAAAGGATTGTGTGAAGGTATATGCAAGAATAAGAAGAGCTATACACGCATACACCATTTGAAGATTGAAGGAGGGTTTTTGTGAAGACAATCAGAACTACACCGGTACTGAATCCAGCATATGCAGATGCTATTTTACATAGTACATTCTTATTGGATTTAACCATCCAACTATAGTCAGTGTGACTCCCATTTTGTGATTGAGCAGTGAGCTCTAGGTGCTTGGCCTTTCTACATGTGCAGACCCCATTTATGTACACTTACTATCTGAAGTAGTATCATCTGATTGTGGGTAAGGTTTGCCACTGTGGTTTTTCCCCTTAAAGGGTTTCCACGTACAAATATTGGTGTTATGTGTTGTGGATGACTTTGTCTTTATGTTTCATGTACTAATCCTTGCTGGTATAGCAATTAACTGTTAAATCTGTCTACCGACATATTGAACTGGTTTACCAGTATTAAGGATTAAGTTGATTAAGTTGTTTTGGTTTGAATTTATTTGACAACTGATTCCCCCCCCCCCTCTCAGTTGTCTCCGGGACCTAACAAAACCATCTTGGAAGAAAGCGAACACATGTGTCTTTTGAGTTAACATGAAAGAAACCAAAAGAGATCTCAATTCTTTGCATCGTCCTCAAGTAGACATCACTAGGAACAACAAATAGAAAAATAGGGATACACATAGAAGAATGGTCACAAAAAAGAAAGAAAGGGGAGAGGTGGAGAATCTACGATACTAATGTAGTTACTCTAGCATGACATCCACCTCTTGATATTGCTGATCATTATTTCAGGAAGGCGGGAAACACGCTAGAGGAGCGACATTGAGCACAACAGATGGAGCTATCACAAGATCTAAACAAGGACTATGCTCATGTGCTAAGTCACTTTGTTCATTTCTAGGAGCTAGGATTAAGGCTTTTGAAAATTTTGCAAATAAATGATTGTCAACATCAACATATTCATATTCACTATCAGAAGTATTAGGAGTTGTATTGCCATTATGAATAATGTTTTCACCCATTTCTTCATCAATTTTTATAAAAAGAGGAGCTCTAACATGAATAGAAGTAAAACCATCACATATTTTTTGCAGCTTATGATTTGGAGATTTAGGTTCAACATCTTGCTTAGGAGAAAATAGAATCATGTCAATTATTGGTGTTTTGGGAGATTTAATAGTTTGAGAAACAACTTCATGAGCTCTAGCATGACATTTTCATCGGCATTCTCTTGCACAACAATTCCATCTAGTCTTAGTGGAAGGCTGAGAAGATTGAGGTATATTTGTAGAAGGAGGAATGTTATCATATTTGGCATTTGGATGGTTAGGTTAAGGTCTTTTAGGCTCGACAAGAGGAGAGGCATGTATGTTCTCTCTATAAGAGGAAGGAGGTGAAACTACATCGTATAAAGGAGGAATGTTTGGTGTAGGAAGGTGACTAGGTCCATCATGAGGAGGAGGTATAGGTATAAAATTAGGAGGAATATTAGTGTTTTTCTTAGGAGAAGGCATGGTTTCATCCATATGACTAGGTTGGGAATCTTCCTTAGGAGGGAGATTAGTTCTATCTGTTAGGGGAAGAACTTCATCTTGAAGAATGATGGGGATATCAAGTGTTGGATTTCTAGGTTGGCTTAAGGATAAGATCATATCTTTCTTCCATTTTTTATAAGATTGAAAGAGAGCATCACTTCTTGGTGGAAGAGATCCAAAATTTTGAGGCCAAAAGTAATCAATAGGAACACTTGAGCTTCTTTCAATTGGTTGAAATAAGTTATGATTTCTCCATTGTGGGGAAAGTTTAAACACTTATGTATTGGAGAAGTAATAACCTTCATGGAAGGTAGCCAAGGATAGCCTAACTTCACACAAAATTTTTCAAATGAAGGAATGATAACAAAGTTGACATCTATAGATTTAGTATGAATCTTAATAGGAAGTGTGATAGAATCAATAGTAGGACAAGAAAATCCATCAAATAATTTAACGACCACATTAGTATCATCATAGATTGGTTGATGCAAATGAAAGTATAAAGATATTCTTCAGTGATGACATTAACCATGTAAGAGGGATCAATAAGAACACCACGACAAGGTTTGCCTTGGATCTTCACAATTATGTATAAAGGGCCATCAAGTGCCTTAATGGTCTCACTAGGATCAAATGTGATACATGGATCCTTAGGTGTTTGTTGTTACTCTACCAAATTAACCACATTTTGAACTGTGAAAGTGAAATCAGTGGGAGAGAAAGAAGTGTGTTCAATCTCAATCACGGTAGAGGTATGAGAGGGTAAAGGATCGGTGAAAATCTTAAGATTTTGATTAGGAGGATCTATTGATTTGTTTCCCTTATCATTCACACCTGCCACAGATATAGTATTATTATCAATCAAGTCTTGAATCTTACATTTTAATGCAAAAAAAAAAATCAGCATCATGACCATGTTGACAATGAAATTGACAAAAAGAATTATTATCAAAGTTAGGTGAAGTTTCTTTAGAATGATCAACTGGTTTTATTGGAAGAAGTTTGATAACATTTCTTTGTAACAATCAAGACATGATGCTATACAAAGATTCATTCAAAGGAGTAAATTCTTTCTCTTTTGAAAAATTTAGAAATAGGAGGCACACCTGTTTGAGCATTCACATCATTGTTGTTGATGGTGTCATTGAATTGATGAAGCCTTTGTTTGGTTTGAACTTCACAAATGGTTTTTGAGCACTCTCACCGTTATCACTCAAATCCATAGGAGTAGATTGATCCATTTGACTCACAGTCAGTTGATAATTGTGAAGTATTGCGCACAACTATGGAAAGGAAGTAAACTCAAAAAAGAAAAAAATTTCCCTAATGTCTTTGTGCAATTAGAAATGAAAATTCTTTGAATATCATTATCAGGCATTGGAAAAGAGATTTTAGAACACAAATGCTTGTATCTACCAATGAAATCAATCACTCTTTCTTTAACACCTTGTTTACAATGCACTAAATCAGTCAAAGTGATGTTAGGACCTATGTTGTTTTCAAATTTATAAACAAAAGTATTTGCTAATTGTTGAAAAGAATTAATAGAATAAGAAGGTAAAGAACAATACCATTATAAAGCCTTATCTCTTAATGTCCTAGTAAACAATTTGGCAAGCAATCTTTGATCATGAGCAAAGTCAATACACAAAGTTTGGAATGTTTTGACATGTGTTAAAGGATCACCTTTTCCATTATAGAGTTCCAATTGAGGGACTTCAACATGTTTAGGAGGGAAAACTCTAACAATATCAAGAGGAAGTGGGCTCACAACATCAATTGTGGGCACACTAAACTTGGATTGACTCATTGAAACAATTTGTTGTTGTAATGAAGACACAATTTGAGCAAGGTTATTAATGGTTGCTTCAGTTGAAGAATTAATGCTAGACATGTTTGATTGAGAAGGTGGTGTGATGTTATTGAAAGAAGGCATTGATTGAGAATAAGGTGGTGGGACATTATGGTAATTAGGCATAGGTGATGATTGGGTAGGAAATGGGACACTAAAAGGAGGAGAAAAATGATTGGATGAATTGCCCCCTTGTGTCACATTCATTGGTTGAGAGACAATATGAATACGCATTGAAGGCATAGATAAAGATGAAGGATTGAATGAAGAAGAGGGATTTCCCTCATGACTAATGGTTGTAGGTATGAAATTTTGAGTTGAAGTAGCCATGATGTTTGAAGTGAAAGTAGGAATACTAGCCATAGAAGTAGTCAAAGGGATGGAATGATTGGTTTGTGTAAGAGGTTGTGAATAACCTAAGTTCTCAGCACAACTCTTTATAGGCACAACATTGGAATCAATAATGTGAGCAATACCACACAATAAATCAATTCCATTCTTATCACTTTGAATCATGCATTTTAGATCTTCAATTAGTGGAAGAGATTCACTATTAGGATATTCTTGGGACATCCATTGTTGGAAATTGTCAAATTGATTGTCCAATTTTGAAAGTTGATCTATAGAAACTCTAGTTAAAGCTTCTTCTTCATCGTGAGAATCATCAATTGGGTAGGTACAGATATTATTAGGATGGGAAGAATTAGCAATATCCTCATTGTAGAACTCTCCCAAATTAGGCTCCATCTCTTCGGGAATTAAACCTTGGGAAGCCTTAATTCTAATGCTTCGTCTAATGGGGATAGTATAGGTAGGACTAATACATGTAAAACACATGCATTAGAGGGAAAATTTTGAATTTTGAATTTGAATTTTGAATTTTGGGAACAAAGTTTGCAAAATTGAATAATGCAAAATTCAAGAAAATGATGATAATACAATTTGAACTTTGTAGAAGGAAGAAATGACACAATCTCCAAGAAATATTTATAATTAATAAAAATCGATTGAAATTTGAAATTAGGGCCAATGGGATACCACTTAATTTAAAATTTAAAATTTAAAATTAACACAATTAAGATCTTTAAATTAGGGCAGATTATAATTAACCACTTAATTTTAAATGTTTCCTTGAAAGTTGTAATGTTGAAATTGGGAAGTGTTTTCGATTTTAGAGGGATCAAAATTCGACAAAATTAACCAATTCTCTGGATTTAAGCAATTAAATACAGTCATAACAGTCTCCCAAAATTTTGGGAAAAAAGCCAGGGACTGTGTGTAAGTTATGCACGGTCCTCCCAACTTTTTCAAAAAATTTCAAGGATGAAAGCTACGATGACTTGATAGCTAACCCCAAAAAATTTATTGAATTTACGATCTCTAGATAGGTGAAATTAAGGTTTTAATGTCGAAACAGGACACTATTAGGGTTTTGAATAAGAAATTGAATTGCAATTTTGAAAAAAGGTCAAACCTAATGGATAGGGCCATCGTAAATAATATTTATAAAACTGAAGTTGTTTGGAATTGATTGAAATTTGCACAAAATCCAATTAAATTAAAAAATTAGGGTTTTAGGACCTAACCACTGAATTTTGAAATTTTGAATTTTGGGAAAAGGAGGGATATTGAAAATTTAAATTTTAGGCAAGAAGACAAGTCCGAAAACAATCACAAATCTGAAAATTAAATGTAAATCCACTTTTTGCACAAGTTCAAGTTGATGTTTGAAGATTATGGTTTTGACAATCAACCACTTAATTTTGTAAATTTCATTTGCAAATTGAAAAAGACAATGAAATAATTGAATTTGACAAGCAATTTAATTTTCAGATCTAAGACAATAGATAGAAATTTTTGTAAAATACAAGTTTAATTTTAATTTTAGCAACTAGGGTTTTCAATGATTTAACCATTAAGTTTGTGTAAATTGCAAGAAAATTAAATTTGTAAATGAAAAGTATGCAATAATTTTCAATGTAAAGCATGTAAGACATCGGGTTCACCAAAATATAATATGGTAAAAAATGATGAGGGGAGATCAAGTGGAAAGCTTTACTCCCCTCAAAAGAAGGATGAAAGTTTCAAAAAGGATTCCCTTCAATTTTTCACACATTACATTCAAAAGAGGGGTTGAATTCACTAGATCCAATCCCCAATGGTAAGAGATTGAATACTAAGTGAATTGCAGTAAAGTTGGAAAGTATTAGGAAAGTAAATTAACCCTCTTTTGTAATAGATTAGTTGAATTAAGAAAATTGAGACTAAGTGCAGAAATGACAAAGAAACGATTATATCTTAAGATAGAGATGCAAGATGAAGTTGTGCACCTAGAATTAGCAGTAGAATGTCAAGACGAAGTTTCTCTGCAAATATGAGCAAAAGTTGCAGGGACCATGCGTAAGTTATGCGCGGTCCTTCGAAAAATCCATGCACCAAAAAGGGTTTTTCCATCTCTAAAAATAAAGCCTAAACCTGCTATTACAGTCGCGCACATGCAACCTACACACATAAAAGAGAGGGAAATGTTGTTGGGATTGGGGGTTTGCCTTCGATCAAACCCAGTTTTGGAAATAACCAAGTGGTTGAAAAATACTGCAAGTAAATGAAAGGAAATATCTGAAGTAAATCTACCTCAAGGAAGGGATGTAATTGAAAGGTTGATACCTTTGTAGATGAATTTTCTTGAATGGATATGTGAAATAGGATGTCTTAAATGCTGATAGAAACCTCCTCTTCAATGGTTGAATCCTTATCTTGAATGCAACACCTAGCCTTGAAAGGAGACTTGAAATGCTCAATGCTTGAATGACTGCTTGAATGTTCTAATGCTTGAATGCTTACACTTGATTTCACTTATTGGTTATTTTTTGCTTATGGTCAACTTTGCTTCTTTTCGCTTATGCAAATAGGAGGGGAAGTGATCATTATATACTTTCTAATTAGGGGTGTGTAGATAATTTCCCATCTTAGGATGACATAGGAAAAATTTCCCGCTCAACAATTGACAAGCTCAATGCAAGGGGGGACCAAAAGGGGCCCAAAATAGGGCTAGGACAAGGATGTCATACCCCTATCATAAGAGGATAGGTTGCAACAAAACACAGTGCAAAATGATGAAAAATGCAAGCTATTGATGGCATGAGCATGTTTTGAGTCTCCGACTAGGCTTAGGGATTCGTCTACTAATGCAAAGACCCAAATGTGGTTGAAAATTGTAAGGGTCACAATTTTATGATGCTACACATTTAAATGCTAGTGAGAAAAGTTGTTTGATTGCTCAGATTGATGAAGGTTGGTCGTGGCATAGGAGAATGTGTCATGTCAATTTTGATTCAATGATTAAGATCAGTTCTACTCAAGCTGTTAGAGATTTGCCTAAAATTATTAAGCCTTCTAATCCAGTATGTAAGGAATGTCAAATGGCAAAGCAAACAAGAATTTCTTTCAAGAATAAGCAATATACATTTGATGGATTGCTAGATCTTGTGCATATTGACCTCTATGGACCTACAAATGTTATAAGTGTGCAGGGTGACAAATATTTTATGTTGCTAATTGATGATTATTCCAGGATGATGTGGGTTATCTTTTTGAAGGAGAAATCAGAAGCATTAGATAAATTCAAGATATTCAAAGCAAACATTGAGACTGAGATAGGATTGAAGGTGAAATGTTTGAGATCTGACAGAGGAGGAGAATTTTGTTCTGGTGATTTTGATTCATTTTATGAGAAGCATGGGATTAGAAGACAATTATCTGATCCTAGAACCCCACAACAAAATGGAGTTGTTGAAAGGAAGAACATGATTGTCTTGGATGCTGCAAGGACTATGCTGATTGAAGGGAATGTTTCGAAGATGTATTGGAGAGAAGCTGTTAGCATTGTTGTTTACACATTCAAACAAGTTCATATAAAAGGTGATACCTGTAAGAATCCTTTTGAGCTATGGTTTGGTCATGTTCCTATTGTGAGATATTTCAGAATTTTTGGTAGAAAGTGTTATACCAAGAGAGATGAGGATATAGGAAAGCTTGATGCAAGAAGTGATGAAGGAATTTTCTTGGGATGTTCAACAAATAAAAAAAGCCTACCAGTGCTACAATAAGAGACTGAGAAAGATAGTGGAAAGTGCAAATGTGAAGGTTGATGACAACTAGGGAAATGAAATCAGAGCATGTGGATATGATGATGGTCAACATATTGTTCTAACACCTATTCAAACTGAAGAATTGAAACAGAATGATTCGGTAGAGACTGTTAATCTAGATATTGTAGCTGTTGGTGGAGAGGTACAAGAACCTAAAAATTAGAATAATCAGAAGACACCAATGCATGTAAGATTGAATCACTCTAAAAATAAGATTATTAGTGGTAAGAATAAAGGTGCGATGACTAGAAGAAGACTAGTTGCTGAAGAGGTATGTTTGATTTCCAAAATTGAACCTAAAGATGTTGTTGAAGCTTGCAAAGATGAAAGTTGGTTAAGAGGTATGGAAGAAGAATTAGATCAAATTGAAAAGAATGACACATGAGAGATTGTGCCTAGACCTAAAGATAAGAATGTGATTGGTACTAAATGGGTATTTAGGAACAAAAGCCAATGAAGTTGTCAAAAACAAAGAAAGATTAGTATGCAAAGGATATTCACAAAAAAAAGGA